>NW_025336142.1:4935150-4968324 GCF_004798865.1 Varanus komodoensis
CAAGGCTACACTTCCTAACACATATACAGTCAGGGATCCATTGAGGAAGGGAAAAAAAGTAGCAAGTGCATTCCTGTCGCTTTTAAGTGTTGAACCGACCTCTCCAAAGACCCTCCATCTTTTTCAACATTTCAGGCTCCTTTTGGTACCCACTTTGTCCTGTCTGAAATGTGTACAAATTGAAAGACTGGGAAGGGGTGGCTGGGGGGGAGGTCCATCAATCTCAGGCAACAGGATAACCACATTTCAACAACAGCTCACACTCAAGCTGCGCTGACATCCGTGGCCACGATCGGTCACTAAATATTTTAATGGCACAAAACCTATATCAAAATTATTGCACGTTGTATTTTGGCATGCAGTGCCTGGGTTTCCACTATACGACAACCGATCAAGGCCAGCCAGCCATCTTGAAGGCCACATATTTTCTGCCCACATTCATCACAAACATAAGGTTCAGGCTGCTTTCTATCTTCCCCTTTCCTCCTCTCCCCCAGTTTTGTTTTTATAGTAAACTACAGCTTATGTTGCATACAAACATGCAAACTGGGCAGACTATTATTTACATGCAAACCAGAACTGGATATTATAATCAGACCATGTTTTTAAAAAGGGAAGTCTAATATGTAGGAATGCTTGCTTGCCTTAAATGCAGCAGCAGTAACCTATGGTTTACTACAGAGCTGCCATGATAGCAGGTGGAAGCACACAGGCCTGAGGCAAGTTCATTATTTGTCTTTACATCTGCAGCGAGCAACTGTATTTCAGTAAACAAAATGCCAAAAGCACACCAGCCGTGCATAAGTCCTTGTTAGCTCTTTGATATTAATTCACAGCAGAACAAATGCAGAATCATCTTACCACATCATCTGTCAGCATCTTGAATTGCAAGTGCTGTAAATAAAGAAATAAACAATCCATTAATGTGGCTCAAAATGTCTACGATAAATGTCACTTAAAGCAAAGCAATTCTTTCAACATAAAAGTGATGTTCCACTTTCCTCCCACTAGCACACCAGTGTAAGGATTCTCTGGGAACATCAGCTTTAGTAGTACACACTTTGATTCAATATCAACAGATTTCTCAAAGGAAGGGCAACTCAGACTTGCTGACATATCTAGAAAACACAGTTTCAAAAGAAACTGCTCCTTAGTCTACCTGATCTCCCTCACTCTTGACCAGATTTAATATTCCTCTTCAAACTTACAGGATCATCAAAATACCAAGATTCACTTTAGGAATCTTCCTTTTATCACAGACTGCATACACAGAAAAAAACAACAGTAAAGGGAAACTCAAAAGGCACAGACATTACCTGAAAGTCATTCTCATAGTCATAGTTCCCCTCAAGAGGGGAAAAACTATGGGATATGAATGCTGTGTAATGATAAAATAACAATAAAGAGCACCGAACACACTGCCTCCTGCTTGCCCCACTTCCTGATGGCATCAGTTTCTATGGAGATAATCAGAAGTAAACGGTTGTAATGTACTAACACGGCCTTGTGAATAAGTCCACATGTTGCTACCCTGCCAGGGGTAGAGGTAGCTCTCCCCATCCAGGATACTGCAGTTCTACAGTCAATGCAGAGGAAGGATAACACACTCCATCCCTCTTCCACCAGCCTGCTCATATACCCACATAGATCCCAGAAAATTTCTTCTCACCTACGTCTACCAAAACCAGTAACTGAACAATCACCAATGGCCATTCAGTTTCTGTCCAAACACAGACTTAAATGTGCGTATCTTTAAAACATACCTACTTGCATGCATGCACATTTTTAAGCCATCTGTACGGAAGTTGTTCTTGAATCTTGGATACATTTAAGTCTGTGTTTGGACAGAAACTGAATGGCCATCGGTGACTGTTCAGTTACTGGTTTTGGTAGACGTAGATAACTTGTTGTGTATGAACTCTGACCAACAGAACTCCACATATGTATATTTTTCCCAAGTTCATAATATACAGAATAAAAATCAGATCTCTTATTGTCTTATGAGCTGGACAGGCAATGGGCCATTTCTTCTCAATGACTTCTTTTAAAGTAGACAACATTCTGCCTACAGAAGAGAAGTATGCCTCAAAGTTATGGAAAATTTCTTCTTTCAAAAGTGCAAAAATTGTAATATGCTAATTTGAACATTCATTTAATGCTTTTCAAGGTAAAATATGTTTGCTGGCAAGAGTTTATAAAGCAATATATAGAAAGCTGGAACACTGCCATAAAAGTGATATTCAAGTGTATGTAGATTTCCTGCTTCTATCTATTCAAAGTGCAAAAAGCCATTTCTGGCAAGATCTGTTTCAATAATTTTTCAAGAAATAATTTCAACAAAGTGACTGCTTCACTTAGGAAAAAGGCGAGAAAGGGGAGACATGATAAAAGTATCCAAAATAATGCAAGGTGTGAAAAAAGGAGGGGGGCATTTTTCTCCTTCTCCCATAACATTTGAACCCAGTATCTTCCCATGAACCCGATGGGTTTAGGACAGACAAAACGGAAGTACCTCTTCAACAATGTATATTTAAACTATGGAACTCACTGCCATGGGAAGTGGTGATGGCCTTCGCTTTGGATGACTTTAAAAAGGGATTGGACAGATCCACGGAGGAAGAGGCAGTGGCTTCCCATGGCTGCCAACCTTGCTGGCTACCTGCTAGCTCTTTCATCAGAAGCGGCATACCTGCCAACAGCATTTGCACAAGAGCTTGGGAGCACCAGGGCAGATTTCTCACTGTTGTTGTTTTCTCGGGCTATTTGTCTTACAGCTTTGCTGTTAAGCAAATGGATATTAATGCCATCCGACCTTCTGTTTTGCATCTTTGTCCGTGTTTTATTGACACAGTATTTTACTATGTTGCAGGTAGGTTTTATTGTGTTTTATCTTGTGACTGTGAGCCGCCCAGAGGTGCTGTGGCCCAATTGGGCGGCGTACAAATGCTTAAAATGAGCGAGCGAGCAAGCAAGCAAGCAAGCAAGCAAGCAAGCTAGTGGATGGAGCCGTTGGGTTTTAATCAGCTTAATTCCGCATGCACGGCTCCGCTTGTAAACTTTTGAAGGGTGCATTCCCTGTTCTCAGGTTACATGCTCGGATTTAAGTGTTCATGACCTGATCAGAGAGCTCTGGCGACCGGGCAGCCCGGGGCGTTGGAGATCCCGCGCTGCAGCGAACTCGGCTGGCTGCCAGCCGCCCACTGGGGCCAACGCGGCGATGCGTCCTGCCAGCACAAGGGGCTGCAAGAGCACCGGCGGGGCGCCTCGGGGCCGGGGCCCGGCGATGCCGGAGGGCCGCTGCGCGCTCCCGGGGGCCAGCCTCGCCCCGAGGCATCGGCCCCGGCAACGCTCCCCGGGGCCCCCAGCCAGGCCGGGGCCGCGCCCGCGGGGAGCCCGCCCGGGGCGCCGGACTGCAACTCCCATGAGCCCCCGCGTCCCGAGATACTCACGAACTTGGGCTTCTTGCTGCCGCCGCCGCCGCCCGCCGGCGGCTCCCAGCCGGCCCCGCCGCCCGCCACGGGCCCTCTGCGTGGCGCCTTGCCCTCGCGGGCCTTGCCGTGGCCCGAAGGCGGCGCCCTTTGCTCCATCGCGCCTCGCGGCCCTCACGATGCTCCGTTAGGCGCCGCCGCCGCCGCCCGGACCGGCATCCAAATTCTCCCGCCAGGGCCGCGCCGCCCGCTCCGAGCGCCGCGCGCCCAATGCGAGGCCGCCGAGCGCGGGCCGCCGCTCTTCATTGGCGGCGGCGGCTGCCCGTCCGGGCGAGCTCGCGTTCCATAGGCGCGTTTCAACTAGCGCGCTGCAACGCCTGCTGTGCTGGCCGCCCCGCCCCTGGGAGCGGCGCGGAGCATGCGCATTGCCCGGGGGCTCTCGCGCTTCTTGCAAACGGCTGCCGCCGCCGCCGCCGCTGCTGCTGCTGCTGCTGCGCCAAATCCTGGCTTGGCGCGATCCTGTGAACGGCGCCGCGCAGAATGTCCCGCGCACCGCAGCCTGGGGGTGGCTGCCCTGGCGGACTGCATCCGCCTCCTGTCTGGCCTTCCCTTTTGTCTTCGTGTTTCCTAACGCGCTGCTCTTTTCCGGGGAGTCCTGCTTCCCCACGCTCTGTCCAAAGCATGGCAACCTCCGTTGCATCATTTCTTGCTTCCAGAAAAGTTTTGGCTTGATTTGCGCAAAGCTCCCCTCCAATTCCCCCCTCCAGGCGCATCAGTTTTCTCCCTGTCCGCTCTTTGCACTGCCCAGCTTACACGAGTGCGTGCTTTGGTTGCGGCTGTTACGCGCCATCACTGCATCTCTGACCTCATGAATGGATGCTCTCGGAAATGTCCTGTCCGTGACAGCCTCGCTCAGCTTCTGCTTTCAAAGCTCAGGTGCATCTGAGCACTTCTGAGCATACCTGAACGCTTTTTCCCTTCAGTACAACACAGGTGCATTTTCTTGCTTTGAAGTTTAAGAACAGGCACATTCAAATACAAGCAGAGGACCGCCTGCTGAAGAGTAGCTTAGACCTTTTGACTCTGTCCTTACGGTCTGGAAGCTCGCCAGAGTTCGGAGCATCCAAGATTCCGACGCCCTGCAAGCTAAAGGCAGCCCTCTGTTCTGTGCTTTTTCACGAATAGGGTTTATAGTCTCATTGACACTTAAGCAGGAGGGGAAATTGGCTCCTGGAAGTTCAGAATAAATTAGATTTTGGGCTCCCCAGTCTCCTCCCCTCCTAACTGTTGCTAAAAGCTGGGCGGATTTGGAATTGGATGCTGAAAACAAGAATTCAGCACACTTTTGGTGCTCAGTCTCTGGAAGACTAAAAGAATCAGGTTACACTGATGAGGTTCCTATATTTGTTTCAGAGTGAGAGAATTTCGACTCTAATTTACTCAAGGATGAATTAAAATAGAACATTGCAAGTGGGGAAAAAAGCCTCTTGTAGTCACTGAAGAACAATAAAGCAGAATTTTCTGCTGTCTGGACTTCATGTAGATTCATGGACTTGCTTGGTCTTGTCAAATGTAGTGGCCCCACTATTTAAAAAGGGAAACCAAGAAACATAGAAACAGAGCGAGCCAGAAGGGGTCTCCCGGGCCATCTAGTCTGACCCCCGGCTCCAGCCGGCTCCGCTCACAACATGCCCACCATGTGCATGTCCAGCCTATCTTTGAACACTCTCACTGATGGAGCCCCAACCACGTCCCATGGAAGCCCAGTTCATACCCAGTTGCATCAATATCCCAGCAAAAATTCATGGTAATTTTATTTTCCAGAAATTAGGGGACGGGCTATTCCATCGTATCAGAAGACCCAAGAAGACTTGATCGGAAGGTCTTGCATTGATAACTGTTTCATCCTGCAGCACTTGATACTGAAATTTTGCTTCGCGAATGGGCAGCTTCACACTACCTTCAATGATTTGCCTTCTGCCTTTGATTCAATAAATAGAAGCATTTTATGGGAAAGATTGGTGAAAACAGGTATACATGGAAAACTGCTTTTTCTTAAAAAAAAGTGCTTTACGCAGATGCAAGTTTAAAGGTTAGAACGGGTGTAAAGGCATGACTTAACAACATTCATACAGATAAAGGGATTTGACAGGGCTGTATATTTCCATTTCTTTTTCATTGCTTTACTAATGATGTAGTTTCTTTTGTTTATAGTCCAACATTTCATATGCCAAAGATCCTGAATAGATTGGTTAATATCCTGCTAAGATAGTAGATCTTAAAATCTACTACTCAGATGAGGCTGCAGAAATGACTGAGAAATTCCCATGCTTTCTGCCGGAAGAATGACTTGGTAATCAGCAGTGTGAAATCAAAAGTGGTGATGTTTGGCAAGAAGCAGTTTTCTTTTTCTTACCTGTACACTTTCAAGTCAAGAGAAATGAGCTAAAAGAAACTGTCTGTGTCCAAACTTTGCACGGGATCTTAAATTATAGGTTCCCCCAGCCCTCTTCAACCAGGTGTGAGAGTGGTTAAGGCAAAGAAGTTGCCAATTCTGACCTTTGGTGTAGAAATTAGGGGCTTTCCCAATAAGAACAAAGCCAAAAGGGTCCAGAATTGCTTCTTATGTCCAATTTTAGGTGTGTCAAGATCCACACCAGTCCATGTAATCACAATCAAATTTGTCATAGAAGCAGACTCAGACTTTATCCATTTTAATCTATTTAATTACTGGTTTAAGCTAGATGAAATGAATAACACCAGGCTCCCAAAGAAATGCCTAAATAAGCAGATAGCTAAAGCCTTGGAAAAATATTGGTTTTACAATTTTGCAAAAGTGTTATTAAGCTATGGGTTTAATGCAGAGAGTCTAAGTCAGGGGTCCTCAAACTTTTTAAGCAGGGGGCCAGTTCACTTTCCCTCAGAGTGTTGGGGGGCTGGACTATAGTTTGAAAAAAAATGAATGAATTCCTATGCACACTGCACATTAAAATTAATTAAAATTAAGTAAAAATCAATTAAAATCAATTAATTTTTTAAAAATAATTAAAAGTTGTTTGCTCTGCTCACTTGGGCTTGCAGCAGAAGCCCAAGATGAGATGGGGAAGAGCATGTCCATATTCAAGGGACATGGCTACAATATCCGTGATTGTGCTTGGGGTGCGGAGAGAAGATGGATGTCATCGCGCTCATGCAGGGAAGGTGGGCACGATCGCGGCCATGCTGGGGGGGGGGGTGAGATGGCCGTGATCGCGCCCGCCTTCCCTGCACAAGCAGGACCGCAATCGGGGCCATCTCCCCACTGAGTACACCTGCGCCGGCTCCGAGCTTTTGGACTTGCCCAGAGATCGTTTTCTCCACGCAAGCAAACTGCTGCCTCCCCGCACACGGGGCAAGGTGGGCGGCGGTGGGTCCAGATGGGCATGGTGGGCCAGATAAATGGGCATGGCAGGCCGGATCCAGCCCTCGGGCCAGTTTGAGGACCCATGGCCTAAGTCTTTCTTGTCTGAATATAAAAATGCTTTTAAGCAATGAGTACTGAGTGCTGGAACACAGCCTGAAGACTCGGGGGGCCCTGTCAAATACCAGGTCTGTGGAGTGGCTGGCAAGGGCTAAAAGCCAGTCTCAGGAGGGAGACAATGTCCTCTTCCCAGGGCAAAGGGATCAACATTTGGCTTTGGCATGTTTGGGATCCAAAGGAAGGATATGATGGAGCTGATTCCAGGGCACATCTGTGCATGATAAACTCTGTGCATGTGCTGCAGCAGAAATGCGAGATCTGGCCCACTCCTTACTAGAAGGAAATTTACTTTACCGGCTTCAGCGAACATGATTTATTTCAGTTTCATCACTGCATGGGAAACTGAGTGGCAAAGCTGGATTTTCTCTTTGGAGGGTCTGATCAGCTTGTGACCCATCAGGTTGTCCTGTTTGCCATCTAAGTAGCCAGTTTAAGTAAAAAAGGGAAGGAAAAAAATGCCTGATTGTACAAACCATGTAACAAGGGGGGGGGATGATGGTTCTTGGTGGGATTCTAAAACTTTATTTTATTAAAAGGCATGCTGTTTTCTCTTTTCTAAAATAATTTTAATATTTCATTATTCCATTTTAGATTTTACTTTATCTTAAAGCCTCTGAAGGTATTGCTTGTTTTTAACGTGTTCATTGTGTTTGAGATGGTCCGAACTTGACTTGGCACTGAAAAGATTTTCCAGGGCCATCACCAAACAGTGTTGTGATGGAGCTCCGCAGCATTCATCCCCCATCAGCTCTCAGGCCTCCCCTCTCATCCCGGGCCTGTCTTAGCAAGCGAGAGGAAGTCCGCCTGTGCTCACAGGACCCACAGGACCCTCACTGCACGACGGGAGGCCTTCTTCCGCGTCACAGGCAGGGCAGACAAAGGCCGCGAGCCACGTGTGCAAAAGGGGACACAGCAGTCCTGCAGAGCGTGATTCCTGGCGAGCACTGTGCAAACCCTCTGCATGCCCAGCTGGAAGCTGGACCCACAGCCTGGAGAAAGGGGGCTGGTGTCCAAGGAGCCCGGCATGGGGGATCTAGTAGATCCATATCCCCAAGAGGTTCCTCACACAGCCCCATCTCCAAAGACCTGAACTAAGACAAAAATCAAGGGTCAGGAACACTGCATCCAGCATGGCTCTCTCCTCCAAGAGCAATTCAGAAGATAACCTCTCAGTAGGTACCTTCGCCAGGGAACTTCAGTCCCAGCTGAACGGCTTAAGAGCACACCAATTCCAGCGGTGACTTCTTCCCGCCATTTGGAGGTGGAGGTGGATCTTGGAGGATCTCCCCCTGCCCAGGGCTTAAAGCATGGGAAGAGTCTTGTCCCAGAGCAAATGGGCCCTTGTCAGCTCCGAAGCAGCTTGAAGAGGGCTTCTTTGGCTCAACTAGGAAATGGCAGCATCCAGTCACTGACAATCAGAGTACCAAGACTGGGATGGCTGCAGCGCTGGAGGCCCGGCAGCAATCCGAGAAAGATCAAAAGTCCACGGAGTCTCACCATCCATTTCTAACAGTGGCCCGTCCAGGGCACTGTTGACCCCTGTGAAGCAGAGCAGAAAGGAACACTGTGTCCCTCCAGCTACCGGAATTAATCCGCATACTTCTATTCAGTAGAGAGGCTGCTGGAAGGTCATCAGGCATCGAAACAGGGCTGATTTTGTGCAAGAGGATGATAGAGGGGCATCATCGGCTGTTTTTCTGCAGACCTAGCAGTGTGAAGTGTTTTGAGCTGTTTAAGTGCAAAAATATGGTTTAAATGTGCTTTTAGTTTTTAATGTAATTTCATGATGTTTTATTGTGCTGGATATTTTAGAAATAGCAATTTTGTGTTATTTTGTTCTATATGTTTTTGTTGCTTGCCACCCAGAGAGGTTTGGCTGTAGGGTGGCATAGAAATTAAATGAATTAATACACTTTTGCCCGTAATTAAGAGCAACCTGGTTAATGTATGATGGGTTTAGGATGGAGTAGCTCAGAGAACCAAAGATTACTCAGTCTGTTAAACTCTTGCTTTGTAGGGTGAATTTGAGCAGGAGCAAATTTTAGGAAGTATTTGCTTGGATACCTGGAGCCCTGGATCATCTGCTGGCTTTCCAAAAGGGGGGGGGGTACATGGGAGCTTGTGCAGAAAGTGCCCTTTTCGAATTTCTTGCAGGACCCTTGGGGAGAAATCACAGACTTTTGAACATTCTGCAGAATTAGCTAAATTGGAAGGGAGGCATTTAATTTAGAGTAAGGGGTCTGAATGAAGATAGGCCACAATAAACCACAAGGGGTTGCATGTGTAATAATATTTTTATGAATGAACCTTAGCATTTTACTGTGCCCAAACACAAGGCACTCTGGCCCAAATCAGTTCTAGGTTATGCGTTATTTCAGCTTCGTTCAGGATTCATGTTGTCACATTTTGTGGTTACTTGAAGTTTAAGATAAAGGCAGGCAAAATCAAGTCAGGCAGTCAAAGTTACATCACAGGATGCAAGCTCAGGTCAAGCAGATAAACTCCGGTAAATGGAAATAGATCAAGCAGGCAATGCTGATCAAATACAAATGTGATCCAAGTAGTCAAGTCAGTGATGGAGTGAGGGGCACTCCCAGGTCCGTCGGGACTCCGGGGTGGTGGAGGTGGAGGGATCCTGGGAATTTGGGGCCACAGACCTGGAGGTGGGAGCAGCGGGGCTGCTTACTGCCAAGCCACTCTCCCCTGGTGCCCGGGCGAGCTCCGAGAATAACCAAAATGTAGAACTGTTGGGAGGGAGCCTGGGAGGGGAGTTCTCAGAGCCAGACGAAGTTGGCATGATGCTTGATCCCATGATGCACCTTTTGGGAGAGGAGGGCTAGCTAGCCAGAGGGGCATCTTATGGAGAAATGGCATGCTCACTTCCAAAAGGACCCTTCCAGAGGAATGGCGCCCAGACAGACACAAAAGCAGGGTTCCTGGAAGTACTTGCTAGGTCGGGGTCAACAAGCACTCTGTGCCTGCTCAGAGACTCCTTCTGTGGTGGTTAAGTTCCTTGGGTATGCTCTGGTGAATAAAGAGCTTTTGCAAAGGAAGAGCCGGTGGCCTTTGAATGTGCAAAGGGAGGAAAACTCGGCAGCCAATGCTGAGTCAAAGTCAGGGGCGATGAAGTCAGCACCCTGGAGAGCTCCGAATCAGCCTGGCTTGCTCAAGCGCACTTGTGCCACAAGGGGGCAGTGTTGGCTCACCGGGGAGCTAGAGGCAGCAAAAGCGATTTGGGCTAAAGGACACCGGGTCCCGACAGCCCTGCCTGATGTGGCCTTCTGCAAGGCTGGGGACATGATGACTCGGCCAGGGAGGATGGGCAAGATTTGCCCTCTGGATGGTTGGGTCCTGTATAACATACTGGCCTGGGGAACATCTCGAGCTGCATTCTGTGGCACATGGTCTGCAAGCTGGGGATCATGAAACAGATAGCCACAATAAGTAAGAGCTCTCAATTGAGTCATCCTCCATGGGCATGTCTAATCTCCTTTTTAAAGCCATCCAAGCCAGTGGCTGTCACATCTTGCGGCAGAGAAGCCAGTAAATTAAGCGAGACTTCTGCACAAAAGTACTCCATTTTGTCTATACTGCATCTTCTGCCAACCAGTTTTCATCATGGCAACACTTCACCTTCTAGCACTGTGGGGAAGTTCATGAGAACCACCCATTAAACATCCTTAGTCATGCAAGCGTGCAAGGGCACCATCGCGAGTGTTTGATCCAGGGGGAAGAACGAGTAGGCAATGCTTCTGTTTGGCTGCTCCCTGTTCTCACAGGAGCCTGAGTCTAGGCAGTGCCAGCTCTTACCTCTCTGAAGCCCTTGTCTATTAAGCAGAGCAAATTAACCAGCCTGGCAAGAACCAATCTGTTCCTTTATTTGCTGTGCCAAAAAAGGAACACGAAAGGAACATCTACAATTCCTAACCATCATTTGCCCATCTTTTAAATTGTCTTAATTATTTATTACATTTTATACTGTCCAGTCTAGAATTATACAGTAGCAGTTTGTTCCCATGCATCTTCCAAGAAGCATCAACATTCGAGGGTAAGGAGCAATCTCACTTTCTCAAATTTCTCTGACCAAGTCATTCTTTCCCCACTAAATTAGCCCTTTAAAACGTCTGATCACACAGTGAAGAGAAGCATGTTCCAGATTTACATTCAACCCTCTATCAGTGTTGGCCTACAAAATGAACATTCTGAATCTGTTGCTCAAGGAAAAGAAAGATACGTAAGTACTGCAAAATCACAGATACAACACCTGCTTGTGTAAAATTCTACCAACCTAGACCCTCAAAGCTCCACGTACAACCGCGTTGTGATGAAAGACCTGGCAATGTTTGTTCTGTCTTCCCTCTCTGCTTTTCATAACTCTGTCAGCTTCTTCAAACTTTACGCCACCTGCATACGGCATGTCTTCTGCATGTGTGAACAACCACAAGATTCAGAGTCGATTCAGATTCAGAATCCATAGTTCAGCACTGTTCAGGACAGACCCTACAAAACAATGCATTGCATGCAGAAAATCCGGAGATCTCCTGCCAGCATCACCAGGTAGGACTGGAAACACACCTGCCTAAAACCCAGGAGACAGTCCTGGGCTAGCTAACCATCAATCCAGAACAAGGTGGTGGTGTATGTTGCTGGCAGTCCACTTAATGGTGGGCAGTGACTGTTGACTCCCAACCTGTGTCCATGGAGGTGGCTGCTTCAAGAAATGCTTCTGGAATGAAGCTAGGCCGGGGTGGGAAAACTGAAGTCCAGTGTGACCTGCTCTTACAAGCTAATTTCAAGATGCAAGCCTAGTCCAGCCCTGAAATGACCCTCCACCCAACCACCCAAATCAGGTATGACTAAATTGGTAGTTCAAGTAGGAATTTCTCAACTGTTTATGATCTCAGTTCTGCAGAGCTGTAGGCCCAGCCCTTCCTGGATTGGTCTGCCCATCCCAGGAAGTCACTTTTAATCTTCAGGAGGGCCCTAGTTGTCCCAACCTTATTGTTATGCCTCCGAACAGCTACTGAGCATCTCTTCCCCAATGTGTATTTTGGCATGTCGGACCTGGCTCCCATTGGGTCTCCAAAGCCCTTCTTCAGATGCTGGTAGGAGCCCATTGGCTGTCTTCAGGGGCATGCTGCCTCTGATACTGGAAGCAATCTATAGCTTCCAATATCAAATGCTGGAAGTAGCCATTGTGGCCAATAGGCAGGAATGGCCCTATCAACCAGGCTACAGCCAAGGCCACAGTAGGCAAAGGTTCCCATAGCTCTTGAGCTAAGTTCCTCTTGGCCATCCCAAGTCCAGAAGGGTGTCACCCCAAGTAATCTGGGGGAGCAGTGCACCTCCAGATGAGGCCCTTGCCACCAGATGGCCTCAAAAGGTTTGAGGTCTTTTGCTGGGGTTTAACAGGCACTGCCAGAGAAAGCAAGCCTTGGTTTTACATACACACGCACGCACACACAATACCTAGAAAGGAAAGGAAAACTTGTTCAGCAGAAAATGCACAGCAGGCACAAGCTTTGTGCCCAGTCTTGTCTACACAGCAATATTCTTCTTGCATCTCATGTTGCTCCATCTTTCTGAAGAGCTAAAGAACTTCCTGCCTTAGAGAGAGAGAAGCTGACAGGCAGGCAGACTGACAGACAGGGGAGCCTACCCCCAAGACCTGTAAACCCCTTCTGGCCTCAGAACTTATTGTTATGGCACAGATATTGATATCTAAATGGCCTAGAAATGGCTTGGTACCCAAATGCTGAGAAATAGTTCACAGAGGATTCATCCAGGGACAAGCAACATAACGGAGCCCAGCAAGACCTGGGCTGCAGACTGGTCCTAATCAGTTCTCAGGGTCTTTGCGTCTTCTCCAGGGTTCTTTCCCCACCTGGCTTCAACTGCTACCTCTCTCCCCTGAGTGCTAACCCAGGATGGGATTGCAGTGATGTCCATGAACATGGCCCATAGACGTACAAAAGAACACCAACGACAGAAGCGGCTACAGGTTAGAGAAGCTTAAGACTACACCCCAAAGTCAGCGAATGCCATGAACTATGCAGAAAACACATAATGAATATATGCATTAACCTTAGGAGGCTTTGTGCAGAATCGGGATTTGACAGTGCCAGCCCGTAACTCTGGAAGGGAAATGCCGTGCCTCTAGCGTCTTACCCGAAGCCAAGAACGAAGTAGCGAAATCAGGCCAAATACCGACTGGCAGCTTAGTGCTTTCCATATGTTCATTCTGTCACAATGCCCCCAGCTGTGCTACAGCACTTCTCGTTTTTACAGTGCAATTCCTAAGTATTAAAACCGATTATCTCATGATTTAAAAGAGTACCGAAACAGTGAGTTAGATTGCTTTCCTTTAAACTTCACACAGCCTTTAAAAACCATTAGGGATGGGACTTCCCCCACTCCCTCTTTGAAATAATTTATCTTGTACATGTACAAAATCCACGGTCCAGACATATCTCAAACATGCAGAAAAAGATGAAGGGGCAGATTTAATGAAACTTTGGTACAATATCTCAGCTTGTAAATGTTTGTATAGATTTCTCTGTTTGCAGAAGCAAGCCAAGAATTGGTCAACCTTGTGACAACTCAGAACTACGTACAAAGAACTTCTCTGAAGCATTAAAAAGATATAGCCCGAGGCATGTTCTGCTTCATGTAATTTCAGGAAGCAACATTAATACGGCACTGCTTTTAAATAAGCAAAAACTAAATTGATTTTTGGTGCTGGCACTCTTAACAGGAGTAAACAGTACTCCCGTACTCCTTTGTCTTTCAGTTTGGGGCATCTTAGGATGAAGTTGTTCATAAACTGTTGAAGCCTAGGCACAGCTTCAAACTTAATAAAGTTAGTATCCAGTGGGAAACCTACACAGAGTAGGCCCATTTAAATCCATGGATCTTAATGTCGGTGTGTCTAGCTTCATTCCTGTTCACTTCAGGGGATTTACTCTACGTAGGACTAACCTTGTATAGTACCCTAAGTTGGATCCTGTTGGGAAAATTCAGATAAATCCTGGCAGAAAAACGTTGCTTATATGTGTCTTTGAGTTATAAAATCAAGCCTGCTCCCCTTTCTCAGAAAGCACCCCAATTCCAAGCCAGGTTACTGTTTAGCATGTGCTGTTACTTTAAGAAGTGGGACCTGATGGCTTCCCGAAGAAGCTGCCAGAGGTATTGTTTTGCTGATCAGTAAGAACTGATAAGGCTGCCAGGTTAACAGCATCACAATCACCCACTACAATCCCTGAGCGTTATGTCAGTCTCTTGTAACCAAATGTATTGCACTCCCCCTGCAGACCTCTTCCCGTCTTCTAACCGTGTTCCCCTTCTTTCATCATCAACTGCTGGGCCCATGTGACTCGGACTCTATAAAACACTCCGTGTATGTTCTAAAAGCTTGTAGCTGGCGGTGGAGACCACTACCCAGTAGCATGCTGTCGTAAGGAACTGCAGGGGCCCGGGTGATCTCACCCATAAAAATGCTAGGGTTCAAGTCGATTCAATCTTCCCTGCAGGTCCTGGTAATTCATTCTCCCCATTAGTAAAGAGACTCTGATAGTCCCCACCATCCTGAAGCTGGTATGGGAGGGAACACTGGGATTAGCATAGCCTCACATGACCGAGAGCAGTGCTGTCTCTCTGACCCACACACAGAATTATTTATTTGATGGGATCTGTTTTGAGTTTGGGCCCAAAGGGCTTCCCAGGCAGCTGTTGGGTTTACAGTGCAACCGTCCTCTCCAGGCAAACAAATGGTACAAGCAGAGACCAATCATGCAAGAGCGTAACAGCTGCTTAAACAGTGGCAAGGAGGAAGAATAAAATGCTCAGAATGAAAATCTGGCCATGCACAACAACAAAGAGTTTTCAAGCAGAGGGCAGGATGCTTCACCTCCTTCTTGTGACCAACACAGAAGCATTTGACTGGCCAAAATAAGAGACGGGGCTGAAGTGGTGGATGGAACATCTGCCAAGCACAGGCAGGTCCGTATCAGCTACCAGGCCACCGCTGCACCCAGTGCAGTGATTTCCTTTCGCATAGAGAGGAAATATGGTCTGCAGATGCTTCGGAAGAAAATCCCCCTCTTCCTCTTTCAGACAGAGTAGAATTCCTCTGGGAAAAGTTCTTGGAGGCTGCATTCCTGTCGTAGCCAGGAGCCAAAGGCAAAAGAAATTGATCTGAAATACCAAAGTTTCTTGCCTATTTTAACATATTGCTAGCAACAAAAGCTTGGAGAGGCTTTTCATTCTTTTACAGTGGGTATGAAATGTGGAAAACCATCAAGGAAAAAGAGGTGTGGCAAGGTATGGACATCTGGGGAACCTTGGAGGTCCTATTTGGCCAGCAGAGTGTAGGTTTCCCAACTCTGGTTCATATCACTGCTCTGACAGTCTCTTCTCTGGCAGGTGTGTGTGTGTGTGTGTGTGTGTGTGTGTGTGTGAGAGAGAGAGAGAGAGAGAGAGAGAATGAGTCCTTGCCAAAGCAATACAGCTCTCAAACCCAAAAGGTTTCCCTGACCCTAAGCTCTATTGACCCCATATGGCCCCTGCTGCCCCTCTCCAGTTAAATTAGAAAGCAAACAGACAAATTAGTCCTCCATAGTGTTTACAGCATGCTAAAACAGACAAATCTATCTTGAAACATGCAATATTCGTCCATTTGAGGGCTACCATGTATTATTGCAAACTACCCTTGCTCTTTAAACCTTTTTACCTCTCCCTCTCTCTCCCTCTCCCTCCCTCTCTCTCTCTCTCTCTCTCATTCTGCTGGAGCAGAAGGGAGCAAAAATGGGCTTTGAATTCCCATTCATTGCCACAACGATACGGACCCTTACGCTCCTTCCACCTGGTTTTTCTTATGATTAATCTTTTGCAGAGGGGGAAAAAATCCCCCTTCCCCCAGATTTTGTAGACAGATGCATCCACAATGGCTTTACTAGAACGTTGCCTTGCACACACACAACTTAGGGAAACTTTGATATATCGCTTCCGCAGCAGTTTGTCGCTGGTTCTTTCACAGTCGGCCTCCCAGTGCAATTTTTCTTCCGAGACTGCACTTTGATCCTCTGACCTTGAGCTTCCATTAAAACGGCTGATTCGAAATGTACGTTTCAGGCTCCCCAGTAAGTGGAAAAGAGTAGGTGCTGTTTCACTTGCCCACACACTGCACGGCTTCACTTGTTCAAGAATTTATTGTGTTAATCTGTCCAGTGTCTCACAGCTTATTATTAACCACTCAGAATACACATTTGTGATGTGGCACTCATTTATAATGCTGTGGGGCATTTATTTAACAAGAACCACTCCGTCTTATAAGAAGGGTGTTTAATTTCCGTCAGTGAAAGAAGAGAAAATAAATGATAAAAATGGCTGATAGGACTGTGGAGGAATTCTGAGCATCTCCATTGTCTGAAGCACTTTGCAGGCTCATAATTGGAAACTGATCGTTGTAAATGCAATGGCAGAAACTAAAATAGCACATGGTGGATGCTGATAGGATGCTAATTTTCTGGGTCTCTTTTCTTTTTCATAGCAAACTGTGTATGAGGAGGGGATATTTTGACAAACCCACACAAGTTTTAGAATCTGCCTGTACCAGTCCTCCCCAGCTCTCCAGCTGTATTAGAGGACAACTCCCAGCATCCCCAAAATAGCTGGGGATACTGTAAGTTGTAGTCCAATGCATCTGGATTGACTATGTTAAAGAACACTTCCCTGCACTGTAGTGCAGACAGGATTTCCATGAATTCTAGTTTTTCTATGCATAATGTCTAGCTGGGAGTAGTAGATGTTTAAATGAAAGTTACTAATACGCAGCTATATAATTTTGTCTAGGCCAGGGAATTTCAGTCAGCGAGCAGAAAGAGAACTGTGATGAAAATGGCTATTCAAAATTCCTGAACTGCAAATTGGTGAAGGGAAAAACAAAGCAACTTACTCGAGAACTTGAGTATAGGGTCTGAATTCCAAAACAAAACCATTCTTTTTGTCCTTTTCCTTGCCAGCAAGTGCCCTGGCCAAGGCTGGGAGATTTTTCAAAAGGAACAATGCAAAAATCAGGCCAGTCCAGAGGGTCCATTATACTCAGCATCCAGGTCTGTCAGGGGTGTCCAGGAAAGTGAACTAGGTGGGTAGCCAAAGACCTCAGAACCCGTTAGGTGTAGCGGAGCAAGCGACATACAGAGTAGCAATACTGTTGTTTGCAGCAGCAAACTAGGTTCATCTGAGCTGATTTATACTCAGTTATGAATCAGCACAGACTCCTGAGAGTCCCTTGGACTGCAAAGAGATCAAACCAGTCAATCCTAAAGGAAATCAACTCTGGCTGATCTTTAGAAGGCCAGGTACTGAAGAGGAAACTCAAATACTTTGGCCACCTAATGAGAAGGAAAGTCTCACTGCAGAAGACCCTGATGCTGGGAATGATTGATGGCAAAAGGAGAAGGGGATGGCAAAGGTTGAGGTGGCTGGATGGAGTCCCTGGGGCAGTGGGTGTGGGCTAGGGTGGACTCCGAGGGATCACGGATGGCAGGAGAGCCTGGAGGAATGTTGTCCATGGGGTCATGATGGGTTGCGACTAAACAACAAAATGAATCAACACAGCTATTTAATCAGGTCAGTGAGTTGCTTTTAAGGGAGAACACATGTTGTGGCTTCTGTTTGAAGTTCTGCTGCTCATATTTGATCCGACACTGTTCCAAGGCATGAATTGACTTCAGCTGCACTTGGGAAAGTTCAGCAGCAGCCCAGAAGGTGGCCAGAATGTTCTTCTAGGGGACTGCTGTTGTCCAAGCACCCAGTTCCCCTCCTGGCTCTGGTTAGAGCCTTCAGTGCTGGCTTGACCACTCTTCTTCTTCATCAGCTGGATCCTTTTCTGGGAAGAAGACTTCTGAACCCAAATATGGATGGTGCTGGAGCACAAAGCTTCATTGTGAGGCCTGTTAGTCTCCCAATTGAAGATAAATACAATGCAAATTAAGGGATAGAATGCGTAGGGCAGGGATGCTGCCAAGCCAGGGATCTGTGGTCCATGGGCTGGAGACCCTAGTTCTAGGCTGGAGCATACAGAGAAGACAGCGAAGCAGTGAAGGGGACTCAGTGCTCGTCTGGTGCGACACACATTCCTCTTATCAGTGCACTGGAAACTGGAGGAAAGGTGCAGAGCTGGGAAGAGGCAACCAAGGCCTGTGGAATGTGATCTGAGCACAAGTAGGATGTACGGGAGGCATGTGTTCTTCAGCCCCATTGCCATACAGACGTTCACTTTCCGGTTCAAGAGAAAGCACTCCTTTTTAGTGATGCTAGTTGCCTGCTGGCATCCCTGGGGCACCAACATGGTGGCAACAGCTTCCGGATAGCCTGAAGGGCCTGATCCTGCCTAATCCTGGAAGCTAAGCAAGGATGGGCCTGGTTGAAATCTGGATGGGGGACTTAAATGTTGTGAACTTCCTGGATGACCTTGGTTTCCACAGGCATCTCCAACAGACAGATTTGCACGTTGCTGTTCATGACACACATACTCACCATAGCAATAGACACAAAAGTGTGCACACACAAACAGAGATAGACCCCGCATTTCTATTGCCATTTTCTTAATCCTTCCTTTGTTTTAGTTGATTTTAATAAAAGGAATATGTTGCTGCAATGGATTGACACAGCTACCCTTCTGGAAAATATTTAGAGATGGTACTAGATGGTAGCTTGATCTCTAGGTATATTGAGATAATATAACCTGTCGTTATAGTATGCCTTTTATGATTATGGTTATCTAAACAAAATGAGTGTGAAAATCTCCTAATGAAACAGGTCTTAGGGTTGGTACATATGCTTAAGTAACAAGAATTGTTCTGAAAGTAGAAACTCTATTCTCATAAACAGACGGTCTAAGAGGTCAGAACAGAAGCTGATATGTAAAATATTAACAGTTAATTGACAGGTTTTTGAATATGTGCATGTATTTAGCTGATTAATATGTATTTACAGTCTTCATGCCATTAATAGTGCTGGCTTTGAGGTAATTTGCAGTTACACTGTGTCAAACAGACAACTGAGACTCCCTTGCATGTGAACAAAAGCTCTATTCTTCTGCCAGTTCTGAAGTAAATGATAAAAATTATAAACTAATTTGCATAACAGGAGATTAGAAAATTATCCCTTTATCCTTATTAATATATTTGCCCTTCCTAATTATAAAGATTCAAATCTTTCAAGAATAACTTCACACAAAAATGTTCTTAGACATAAACTGCACATTTTGGAAGACCATTTACATAAAGAAACAAAAGGGAGAAATGGCGTCTATTTAATAACAGCTAGTTTTAGGAGAATACTTAGCCAGAATCGAGAGCAGAACTTTCCCCCTGAACTTAATTATAGAACTTTTCATCTTATTTCCAAGGATACTAGTCAACATGAAGACAGAGTCAAGAACCAGGCCTGTGTTTGCCACAAATCTATCCATTTTGCATCTATTTAAAAAGAAGGGCAAGACTACACAGTCAGTTGTTTTCATGGTACTCTGTGAGTGTCACTTTAGTCACAAAATATTTCTCCTTTTGTGTTTATGTCAATCATCTGTCATTGTTCTAGAACAGAGGAATTACCTGTTTGGAAGGGGAGCACAATGTTGAAAAAACAAACAAACATGGCTCATTGGTATCATTAAAATACAGAGGAGAGATGGTTGTTCCATCTCTTCCAAAGATTGTCTAAGAAATCTCTTTAGGATCCAATCCTGTGCATGTTTAGTCAGGAGAAAGTCCCAAAGATCCCAGAATAAGCCCTCTCATCTTCTCTGCCATGCTTTAGCTCATGAGCCCTGTTTCCCTGAGAGAGATTGCCTGCCAGCTGCAGCCAGAGCCAGCGCGCTGTCATGGCGGCCAAGAAGGGGGTCTCAGTCCTCCCCTGTGTCTCCTAGGATACCGCGCAAATGGCCAAGAAGGAAAGTCCTCAATGCTAGGAGGAAAGAGCCCAATCGTCTGTCAGCCACATCAAGGTCAAAAACTGCAAATTATGGTGGGTGGTTTGTAATGATGTGTGAACGGAATTGTTGTATTGTTCTGTGTTTTGCAAAACCCAAGCAAGCTATTAGAGAAGCAAGGAAAAGGGTAAAATAAACTCAAACATTGCAAGTTTTTGGATGGGGTTTTTTTTAAAAAAATCCATAGCATTAATAAGATATATTATGCATCTCCATGTATTAGTATAAACTAGAACATACCACCATTACTGAACATTCTTATGCAAAGTCGGCCTACTCGTAAATATCTGTATAGTCATCCATTTGTAGATCGCTCCTAAAGCCCACCTGATGAAAAACTGAAAGTTTAATCAAACCCTCTACCTCTTGTGTTATTACAGGTGACCATTTATCCTTCTAATGTTGTAATATCAGTCTTTTAGCTGTCAAAAGGACATGGGAAATCCATTTATATTGACCTTGCATTAAATTCCAGCAGATGGGTAGCTAATTCAAAAGAACATGTGTATCCCTGAATATTAAAGAACTTTCCATCACAAGAGTTATCTGAATTATTTCCTCCTCCCAAAAGGAAGTCACCATTGGGCATTGCCCAAACTTTTGAAAATGAGAAGCTTCAGCAGCAGTACAATTAACTGATTCAGTTAGACAGTGAGTTGTAGTAACTTCTTTTTTCAGGCCACTTTCTAGCCCTTTCTTTCCTATTTCCCTCTACTTTGTGTATTTCTTAAAGATCCTCCTGTGAACTATAATATTGCAGGAATGTCTTTAGTACAGTCACAACACAATTTTTGTGAAATTGCCAAAAGCAGGCTTACTAGAGAAGCTCCACAACCATTTGCCTGAAATGCCACCTCTTCATGCACAGATGAATCTACATGGGCAGTCAGTCAGTGAGTGAGTTTGTCACATGCATTGGAGAGTAAATTGAGCCCACGGTTTTGGAGGGTGGGTCTATGTTAGGACAATGGTTGCCCTCCAGAGCTGGCAAATCACCAATGATATTCCTTTGCCAGCTGTCTTTTCTCTGCTGACTTCCTGGACCGAGTGGTCCAATTCTTGGTGTTTGAACATGGACGTTGCTGAAGAAGTGGCAACTACAGTGGCTGCATCCAGTCCGATAAAGATGTATTAAGGAAGCCATCCATCCAGCTTTCCACCCATCCTCTCTCTCTCTCTATTGCATCATCCTCACCATCACATAGTGTTCCCAAAAATCAGGGTTACCTATGACGGGCAATGGATTCAGGAGAGACAAAGGAAGATGAAATATATAGCTCCCTGGACATGCTTAAACAGCTGTTTCAACAGTGAATTCAGTGAAACAGCTGTTTCAACAGTGAATTCAACAGTCTACATTCAACAGCGAATGCAAATCTGGATGATCCCTGGAGGCATGGCCAAGGGCTGGCATGGGAAGAGTTTGTAACTTGCCGGATTAAACAATCCTCATGAACGTTCTTCTAAGAAAGCTGGTCGCACACCTTTTTGCAATTCAGTTTCCAAGGAACAGTCTCTGCTTTTTTTCCTGTACTTTCCTTAGAGATAATAATTTTAATAACTATGATACAATGTGTGCTAACAAATACCTCAATATGCAGAGCAGGGATAAAGTGAAACTCCAAGACTACGCAATGGATGTAATGGCATAGCTCACGACAGAAGGGTATTGCTGTTATGCCATGAAAACTGCTGCATAAATATGAGGAGAGGGTACAGCATTTTGATATAAATCCTCTTCATATTTGGAATTCAAGATATACTTTGAATGGCAAATGCAAGAATAATTTTCAGTTTAATATCAACCCAAGTAGAAACTAAGCTTCTCTTCTACGTTGACGAATGATATCATGTTCTACCCTTCTTTTCTCATAAACTCAAAAATTGAAGGACAATTGGATCATTGTCCTACAGATGGCTAAGAAACGGTGAATCACTTGCCCACGCTTAGAATCTGCTGTGTAATGTACAGGTGGGACCTGCAGCATAATGTTGCAGTGTGAATGCTTCTGACCTGGGTTCCTGCCAGCCTGGCATCTCTTTTTCCAGGCTGCTCCACTCCACTCCGCTCTGGTTTGCCATTTACCTCCAGTCCCCAGTGATCAGTCACTGTTCTGAGATCATCGCTGGGCTTTTTTGGGAGTGACCACTAAGAGAGATTTGCCTGCTTCCTTGCTTTCCTGCTTTAATTTCTAAACTCCAAAGCCCCCTGGGTAGTTTACAACAGCATACACAATACAAACAGTTATAAAAACAATAAAAGATTGCCATGAGAAAATTGAAAACAAAATACAAAGTGAATATAAAAAGTTCTATTTGCAAATGAAGGTTAAATTGGAAGACATGTTGAAGCCACTGACAAAGCTCCAATATAATAGTAAACTAACTGGATGCCCTGTGGTAGAGCAGAGTCTTTTGGTGCCAAAAGGATATTACAGTGGGTGCCTGGCAGGCCTCAGGAGGGGGCATGTTCCAGGGTTGGGGGGCCACCCTTCTCCTTGTTGCCACCAAGCAAGCCTCTCTTATACCCCTCTCTGGGTCTGGGTGGATGATACCGTTTTGGTTGCATGTTTACACTCTGAGCATGAGTTGGCCGTTGATAATCCTGTGCTAATTCTGAAGTGTTTACCTGGGTTTGGTTTCCTTTGTGAAGAAGTAACAGGAAGCATCCTGGCATTTTGTTATATTTGCAATTATTTGCCAATGCACAGGTTGAGCCTTCGTAACATGTTAAAAGACAGCAGAGGTCCACATCAGTTCTCCAGGGAGGCTCCAGTGCTCACAGGGCCCAAATGCAGTGCTTGGTTTCTTCTTATGTTTCTGACTCAAATCATAATCCAATCTTTTTTTTTCCCCATACCATGCCACCTTTGTCTTGCTGGGGAAGGTTGAATCCTTTCCCCTGCCTATCACCTCAACTTCTTAGCTACTCGAGAAAGATGTTATCACTGGAACGTTACAGGTTATCGGCACTCCTTGATCAAGTCCAGGTATTGCTCTACGACAACTGAGACTGGGCTCCCTAAGTACAGCAATCTGATACATAAAGTAATTAATATGGGTTTCTTACCTCCAAGGGGTGTTTAGATTTAATTTCACAATCAGCACCCCTCTCCTGTAACCACCCTGTAAACCCAATTGCTTCTTTGAAAATCGAGAGGAAAATACGTTTGGAAGCCTTTTATGTTTCCGTCTCTTTTATATTCCAAAGTAGGAGTTTGAATTCTGGAAAGATGTAGAGAAGTACCAGGGGAAACTAGGAGAGGCTGGAGTTAAGATAATGTTGGAACTAAAACTGGAATAGCATAAAGTATTGAGAGCCATAAACATATTCCTATGCAGAATGCTGTACAACTCACAGCATTTCCCAACCAGCATGGGTTTCTGAGGACCTGTGGGACTTTCTTTAGGTCTAAACATGTGTAGGATTATTCTCTTAATTACATTTATTCCTCTATAAAACATTCTTTAATTTTGTTGAATTCTTTTAATCCCTGGGCTCTTGAATTATTTCAATTATATCAGCTATGAGTATTCTGAATTTAAAAAGAGGAAGAATTATATGGTCAAAGAAAGATACATAGATTAAAAAATAACAACTAGATGCCAAGCTTCAGGTTGGGATTTAAGGTAATTTCTTTGTCTGAAAAGCAGCTTTTGGTGCATTTGTCTCAATAATGCCCTCTGTCAATATGCTGAAATATAGCAGCAGTTGGTGGAGGACTAAAATTAAGATGACATTAAATGTGCAAACTATCTGCCAGATTGTAAAAATGTTAATAATGTAAGACTAACCTCTTGCAATATTGTGTTTATGCTGCAGTGCCACTTGCTGTTTCAGAGAAACATTGAAAATGCTTGTATTCCATCTGTTAGGAGATGTAAAGACAAACACTTTGCAAACATGGGATGTAGCTTCCTGGCAAATTAAGTTTAATACAGCCCAAACATAAAGCAAGATTTACAACTTTCTGTCTCACTTTTAAAACTTTAATTGCTCCAGAGTTGTGAGTAGATCCATAAATAAAATGCACAATTTTACGTTTAAATGACTGCCTTATGAGAATGAAATATACATATGTATGCACAAACAATATAAGCGATAAAAGAGAAAATAAAATGATATTGCAGCTGTGAATCACGGCAGTGTGCTGGGGTGTGTGTTTACCAGTTGCAAATGCATTTTTATATCAGGATGCAGACCTCAAAAGTAGACAGCAAGGGTAGAGGAAGGGGCTTTGCAACAAAGCAAATTGATTTGAAGACCAGAGTTTGCTCTGGATGGTTTCATGGATCACATTGTCCGAGAAATTTGGATGATAAGCATGCAGCTGGATTTGATTTGCCCGTCTGGCTAAGGGGGAATGGAAAGAGCTACAGCCAGTTGCTTGAGACCAAGCGCTTGTGGGCTTCACCGTAGACAGCAGCCTGGCAGGTGTTGTATGGGCATTCAGAAGACCAACAGTCTCCACCTGGAGAAGGAAGCCTCAACAAGTTGCCCAGACCAAGGTAGGAGCATATCCAGGACATTCCCAATCAGTGACAAGAAAAGCCCTAAGAGACCAGGGATGTGGTGGGTGTACTGTCAAAAGAACATCGACAGCTTCTTCTGACCTACAGGAATGCATGCAGCACGGAGGTGGCCCCTGGAGGGACTACCAAGACGGGTGGTGGACGAGGATGCTTTCGTCACTTATCAGTTGCGTGCACAGTTTGGAGTGGGGTGTGGGATCAGATGAGGAGTCATGTAGGCAGTTTGCTAGGAATATATGAGCATAAAACAAAAGGGGTGAATGGGATTAAAATGGCACAATATGAACAGAAACTTCAGGACAGGTCAACAGTCAGCTCATCTAAGACTGTGCCTCAGTGGAAAAGGCAAACAGGAGCATCTCTGCGGTATATGAGGGAAGCAAGACACCTTCCTTAAGTCTAAAGCTGTTCCAGATTAATCATAGCTAAGAAATGGAAAGTAAAATAGGATTCCCATTTGTGTGATTGGTATAGAGAAGTTTGGAATGCAGCTGTTAACCACAAATTAACATGTGATATTAAAGTGAGAAAAGGACACGTGAAGAAAAACATGTTTTATGATATTTGGGGTGCATTTATTGAAGATTTTTTTTTTTTTAAGGGAAAGGATTTGAGCTGTCAAAAGAATCATTACGGTTTTGGAATGGGCCTAGGTCCTGCTAAAGAAGACTGGGACAGACCCTGCCCTTTCTGCATTCATCGGGAGCCATCAGCATCTTCCTTTTGCTGTGCATCCCAGCTATAGACTCCTCTGCATTGTGCGATCATGATTCATCCCTCATAACCATTAGAAGGTGCTCCACCTGATGTTGGCTTCTTCCAGGGCCTCTCCTGCTCTATGTAACCATTTCTGTGGCTTTTAATTTAATTTAATTTAATTTAATTTAATTTTAGGGTAAGAAGAATGTGTTATTATTTAGACATGGCAGAATGAACTGGCATGACACCCTCATGTATTTACACAATTCAGCTATGCTGCAGTGGCACCTTGTGGTTTTGTAATGGGATCTGTTGCAAAGGAAAAGGAAGGTTGGGGGGGAACCTTTGTGAAGAGCTGGAGGATATGTGCAAAGCAGTTGCTGTTAATTATTATTATTATTATTATTATTATTATTATTATTATTATTATAACATTTCTATGCCGCCCCTTGCCGAAACCTTGGGGCGGCTTACAACATGATAAAATACATTGAAATACAATAGTACATAATAAATTACCATTAAATATAACAATACAAAAAATACATTGATTTACAAATACAAAATTAAAATTATCAGTATAAAATAAAAATATAGGAGGAGAAAGAGAAGGAAGAAGAAGTTGCCCAGGCCAGATCATATGTTTTAACAATTGAAATGATGTTTAAATAAAAAGGTCTTTACCTGGCGCCGAAAAACCAGTAACGACGGTGCCAGGCGGACCTCTTTGGGGAGTGAATTCCATAGGTTGGGCGCCACCGCAGAGAAAGCCCTCCTCCGGGTACTTACTCTCCTAATTTCTTTCATGGAGGGTTCCCGGAGAAGGGACTCTCCCGCAGATCTCAAAGGGCGGTCGGGCATATACAGACGTAAGCGCTCGTTCAGGTAGCCAGGACCCAAGCCGTTTAGGGCTTTGTAGGTCATAATCAACACCTTGAATTGGGCCCGGGCTTCAATGGGAAGCCAGTGAAGCTGATGGAGGACTGCAGTCATGTGAGCATAACGCCCCGTCCCCGTCAGCAACCTGGCAGCTCTATTTTGCACCAATTGAAGTGTTCGGACTGTCTTCAGGGGAAGCCCCACGTAAAGCGCGTTACAGAAGTCTAGGCGGGAAGTCACCAGCGCGTGTGTCACCGTCGCCAGGCAGTCGTATTCCAGGTAGGGGCGCAGCTGATTAATCAGCCGAAGCTGAAGGAAGGCGTTCCTCGCTACCGCTGTCACCTGAGCTTCCAAAGAAAGCTCCGGGTCGAGGAGTACACCTAAGCTGCGGACCTTATCCCTAAGAGGGAGTGTTGCACCATTCAGGACCAGGTCAAATCCACCCTCTCCGAAACCCGATCCGCCAACCAACAGGACCTCCGTCTTGTCTGGGTTGAGTTTCAGTTTATTGGCCCTCATCCATTCCCTTACCTCGGCCAAGCACCGGTTCAGCACAGCCACTGCCTCACCTGGATTAGTGGAGAATGAGAGGTAAAGCTGGGTATCATCAGCGTATTGATGATTCCGCAGCCCACACCTCCTGATGACCTCTCCCAGCGGTCCTGCAAAGAATCCAGAAGCAAAACCTTTGCTAACGTGAAAGCTAATCTGGGTTTCCAAATATTGCATCCAATGGTTTTAGAGTCTTCTTTATTCAAATAGATTTTTCCTTGTTTTGTTTTGTAGTGTTGCATTTTCTTTCCTGCACAGGTGCACACAGGTGCTTTGCTCCCACAAAATGGGGAATGATTCAAAGGTAGTGATGACGGTAGCATCTCCTGTCTTATGAATTTTTTTGGTGTTTCAAATGGTACGTTTTGTAAAATGCAATTTAATTTGAATTATTAATAGTAATCAGATTGAAGTCAAATAATCAACTAAAAGCACTTTAATTGGGTGGCAGCCCTAGAGAAACAAGCTGTCACTTATTTCAGCCAATTAAAAGTATTCAGATAATTACCTAAGTTAATCAGTTATCTCTTGCAGGTGATAGCGCAAAGCTGTGAACCCTTTCTTGTGACTAATACAATTTATTGTTTGGCAAGACATCCTAAGCAAATTGGCAGAAAAAGATGGTGTGTATGAATTGTTTGCAGAAGGGCTATCAGTGCTGAGTAATGTTCCATTGGATAATTAAATGTGAATTAAAACTCTCTTTGTAAACATGCTATTTATGAATGAACAGTTAGATCACGTGAGACAGTAAAAGCCTTTAGGCACAAGTCCTGACAAGAAATGGGCTTAATTGGGAACAGAATGTACCCTTTCAGGAGTTCAGAAATCCCCTTAGGAGTAGCTGCGTGTGGAAACACTGAGTTATGGCCCCCGTGGCAGGGTGGATGACAAATGCAACGCATTCACACAACCAGCATAGTTGCTCTGTCCACAGAGTTGCTCTGCCCACTCCGTCCACGTGTGGTTGCACCATGAGGCGCTTACTGGGCTAAGCGGTGCTCCCACAGGGGGCAGTTGCCATTTTTCAATGGCGTGTTTCCATGGGCAAGACACTGATGTTCAACTTGAATGTGCCAGAAAAGCAGCAGAAGAGTCACTGGGTGGGTGCCGTTTTGACCTGACGGTGCTTCCTTTGAGTATCTTCCACCATGACTTTTTGGCAAGGCAGGCCGCAGACGAGCCAAAGGGAAGAAGCCCCGGACTGCAAATTCAGGGAGTAAAAAGCCAGTTTCAAGAGTGGGGACGAGGCCTTCCTATGCTGGCTCGAGCTCCATAAAGCCAGGAAATGGGAAGCTTAAGGCTGATTGGAAAGGGGAGGTGAGTATCTTAAGAAACGTGCCTCAGATCAGGGCCAATGAGGTGGTGCCAGGTGCCCAAAAGGACAAAATAAAAGCATAAATTGGTTTATGGTAGTTTACCATAAAGAGGTCCCTGTGTATCTTTAAGGAACCTGTCTTCTTAGCACACCCCCTTAAAAAATGCACGGACCGGGAAGAAGACGTCAGTTTTAGGGAGAAACACCCGGGGAGAGTTTCCGGAGTAAGAGAGCGGGAGGTGAAGCAGATGTGGGCCAAGAGCCTGCTAATCCAGGGTGATCAGAGGCAGCAGGGACCATCTGGGCCCCCGAAGCTTTGGTTCCGGAAGTCCCCATGTTCCAAGGGTGATGAGGCAGATGCTTCCTGAAATCCAGAGCTCTGTCTATAGTGAAGCCTCTCAGCACCCGCACTCTTGCGCAGTGCCCCAAATTGTGCTTTTGCCTTATTCCCCATGCACCCACACTTCCCCTTGTTCTTTCAGGCTGAAATCCAGGTAGGGAGGAGCAAAAGGACCAGAAAGGTTCATGGCCAAGTTCTGCTCTCAGGAAGAATCCCTTCCTTATATTTTTTTTTTTCTTATTCACCAGAATCACACCTGCTCCCATTAATCTAGACAAAATGCATGTTTTGCACATAGCTAACTGGAAAAAAAATTAAAATCTGTATAGATGCCCAGGGCATCCTCATAGCTGGCAGTTGGCCTCGTTCAGGCACACTGAGTAGCGGACAACTCTTTCAAGGTATGCAAGGTGCTGCCCGCCTGCTTCCCAGAATGTATTTTATCCAAACTCACTCAAATAATGGATAACACCTATCCAAGCAGCTACAGTTTGGCTAGCAGATGACTGGATACCTTTCCCAGTCCTCGGCTGACATTTAGAGTGCCCTCAAGACTGCCCAAAAAACAAAATTAACGCAACTCATGGGGAACCTCTAAACAAACTAGTCACCAGGCAGTGGGAGACAACAGCGGAAAGCCAAATCAGGGCCCAGTGGAGTGGAAGTGCAGGGCAAGATCGGCTCTGCAGGGAACTGTCTCCTCGTATTCACAATGGGCTTGTCCACCATTTGCATTTTGAGTTGGCACACATCTGTTCGCTGTTTATATCAGCCGTTGTTAGGATGCACTAAATCGTGTGCCCTCAACCTGGATCCCCCCCAGGGGTTAGACTGCAAACAGAAGCGGGGGCTCAGATGCACCTCAGGCTCAGTGGGCCACCTTGTTGCTCTCAGCCTTTCCATCTGGAACATTCTGTAATGGTAGATGGTTTTTTTTTTTTTAATTCATTTTAATTAGAGAGGCCTCGTTTCAATTCTGAAACCGCTGGGCGTTCCCCTCAAAGCCGGCACTGACCAGTCCGTTGCATTTATCAACCTTCTGGCCTGTTTCAAAGCGCAGATTTTTTTTTCTTCAGTGCACACACAGCTGCCTTGAACTGCCTCTGGAAACCTGTTGCTAGGGAACAACAGTGGGAATGATTTTATGGGAAACGGGATGCTGGACTGGATGGACCTTTTCTGTGCATCACACAGCCGTATGTGTGTGTGGTGTGATGCGGGCTTTACCCAATGCCTCTTCTTTTCCTGTGATGTCTGAGTTTCCTTCCTCTCACAGAGCACCTATTCATTTACCTGCTCTTACGGCAGCCTCATCTTAAATTCCCTCCACCACCCACACCAGTTTCGCAGTTTCTGTTCTCTGGCACTGGTGGAGCAGGAGAGCTTTGGAAGCAGCGAGAGAATGCTCCTCTTTCTGTTCTGCCAATTTCTTAGGCACATCAAACCAAAATCTCCCACAATGCACATTTCTTGAGCCAAGCATGGAACGCACTGCGGTTCAAAGCAGCAGAGAAGTAAGGCAGGGGAGAAGATATTTTTCCCTCTCTCTACCACTTCTTTTCCATAAAATAGATCCCCCTCCACCCCTTGGGCTGAAACATTTTCTTCCCCTTCCTTTCTTTCCAGGAAAAAGCCAAGAACCCAGGAGTTTATTCCTCACTCCCACTCTGGGTATCAAGACATATTCATCGCTTGACTAAAATGGTTGCTCTTCCGTACTTCTTCCACCTCCTGAACAGTTAGAGCTAGAATATGCTTGGTATTTTTCACATTTTGGCCTTACTTCCTTATGGCTTTCCTTCCTTGTCTTTTAGCTTTTGCCCTGCCATCAGTGACAGCTTTGCTGAATTCAAGGTGGAAAAGATTCAATCCCTCTTGCCTTGGAGATAAAGGCACATGGAAGAGAAGAGTCTGGAATGCATACAATGAGAAAGAAACAGCTTCACTCTTACTGCACAAAAAGTATTACCCAGGAAACAAATGTAAAAGAAACAGGTATGGAAGAGTTCAGTCAACAGTTTCTCTTCTCACTTAAAGCCTATTTATATACACAGTGTTCTGAAGAATTAAATTATAAACACAACATTGTGTGAACTGAAACATCTAAAGGCAGGAAAGCGCAACTTTGCCATTTATTCCAGACTGCAATTTTAAGCAGAGTTTCCGAGGAATGAGGCTCAATTTATGCAGTGATCCCTCCTTTACCACTAAGTGTGCATGGATAGGGCTGCAAGACTGGAATCTTATGTGCATTTACTAGCTGCAAGCCCCACTGAACACAGTAAGCCTGCTTTCTTCTACGTAAATATGTATGAGTCCCTGCATTTCTAACAGGATCATTTTTGACAGCTGAAGAAAGCTCCCATGTATACAGCAACAGATAAAATCAAAAACAAATCTTATTTTCAGTTCTAAATTAATTTTATTGCTTTTTTAAGCTTAACCTGTCAAAACTTGTTTCAGTGAGGTGACAAATATAGCAGTGCTCAGCAATTACAGTTAAAAACTGCATGTGGGAACTGCACAAAAGCGAACACAAATAGAAGGATTCCTGTGACACACAGACACTCCAAACTAACTAGACGATAAATATTGCTCCTCTTCATACAGCTTCAATATTTATAGTAATTCAGCAGGGAACTTTTCCTGTTGTTTCTGGATGCTATGTATGCTTACTTAGAAGTTATTAATTTAATTTTTATACTACCCAATAGCTAAATGGCTCTCTGGATGGATTACAAAATTAAAAGGCTATAAAAACAAAGAAACAGGGAAAAGAATTATTACAATAAGACAATACAAGAGTAGGCCAATATAATGATGACCATGACAATATACCCAACCAAATTAATCAAGTTGGCATGTAAGCAGAGGAATAATATCTAATGAAAACATATTAAGACTAAAAAACCAGGCATTAAAATTGATGGCTAAGAATTAGAGATTCTTAACTGATTGAGCAGAAGGGGTATCATATTTACCACTGACAAAATGATCAAAAAAGGCATCCTGCATACCTGGATAAGCTTTTGATTGTGATTCTAGGATATTCTAGCAACTTGTGCATAGAAGATCTGATTACCCATCAGCATGTTGGAAATTCTAAGGGTTGTGCACGGTTCTCTGCATAGCCTGTGCTTATGTAAATTTGTTAACTATGGAAATACTAAACTGAAAACATATGATTTTGAATGAGGCAATCAAAATTTTAAAAAACCCTTCATGTTGTTGTTAGTCGCGAAGTCGTGTCCAACCCATCGCAACCCCATGGACAACATTCCTCCAGGCCTTCCTGTCCTCCACCATGCCCCGGAGTCCACTTAAGACTGCTTCTGTGACTCCATCCAGCCACCTCATCCTCTGCAGTCCCCTTCTTCTTTTGCCGCCAATTGTTCCTCCAGGGAGTCCTTCCCTCTCATTAGGTGGTCAAAGTATTTGAGTTCCATCTTCAGGATCTGGCCTTCTAAAGAGCAGTCAGGGTTGATCTCCTCTGACCGGTTTGATTGCCTTGCGGTGCAAGGGACTCGCAGGAGTCTCCTCCAGCACCACAATTCAAAGGCCTCAGTCCTTCGGCACTCAGCCTTCCTTATGGTCCAGCTTTCACAGCCATACATTGCAACTGGGAAAACCATAGCCTTGACTATACACACTTTTGTTGGCCGGGTGATGTCTCTGCTTTTTAGTATGCTGTCTAGATTTGCCATAGCTTTCCTCCCTAGGAGCAAGCGTCTTTTAATTTCTTAGCTGCAGTCCCCGCCTGCAGTGATCTTGCAGCCCAGGAAAATAAAATCTGTCACTAAATGTGCATATGCATTAATCTGGTGCTCCAAAAGTGAATAGCAAATTTGCAGCGTGATGAAAGATTTAAAACATGTCTGCAGTCCAGGTGTAATTCATGTGAGTGGTTGTTTGGCAACAAGACCAAACTTACCTGATGGGAAATGAAAATCTCCTCCTCTGTTAGTATTTATTTCTTTATTACATTTCTATACCACTTAACAGCTGAAAAGTTTTGGGTGCTATACAGACCAAAACTGAAAACTATAAAACGCAATAAACAGCACAATAGCTACTTAAGCCAGAGGATTTCAGAAGAAGGTCAGTCGACAGTCTGCAGCGAAGCCTTTGATGTGCAGATCATGAACAGGCGTGGACGGTCCTGAAAGTCAGGGGAGCAGCTCAGCACCTGGCCGCTCGGATGCATCGCCTGCACTGCGGGGAAGTCACCCCGAGGACGGAATCGGGAAAACGGTGGTTTTCCATAGGCAAAGGCGTCAGACAACGGTGCGTTTTGCCTCCCTAGCCGCTCGCTCGGCCTGCGGAGCGCCTCGGAAGGAGAGCTGGACCAGGAGCAGAGCAAGCGGTGAGAAGCGGCAGAGGAAGCGAGGCAGCGCGCTGGAGGAGCGCCGCATCCGCCGCGCCGAGGGCGGAGAGCGGGAAGGAGACGCAGCGCCCCGGGGAAGTGCGAGAGGACGGCGACGGCGGGCGGGGGGGCGCTGCAGCCGGGCGCCCGCCATGAAGGGGCGCAGCGCCCGCGGAGCCTGCGCGCTCGGCCGGGTCCTCCCCGCAAGGAGGCTGCGCGGGAGCGTGGAAGGCGCGCCGCCCGGCCGGGACCCGCCGCGCTGCCCCTTTGCGCCGCAAGCGCTGCCCGCCTGCCCCGCCCACGCGGGGCCCCAACATGTTCTTCCGCAGCGGCTCCTCTGGGCTTCTTCTGCCAACAATCGATCCATCCATCCATCCATCGATCGGGGCTGCCAGCTGATTGATGGGTTTGCTGCCTACGGCGCGGCGGCGGGTGCCGAGCTCCTCCGCTCCTGCAGAGGGCGGGGCGCCCGGGGAAGGGCCCTCCTCTCTATGATCGCGGGGCCATAGAGCTGCGGAGGGCGGAGCGGGAGCGGAAGCGCGGCCGGC
>NW_025336142.1:4968424-5070818 GCF_004798865.1 Varanus komodoensis
GCGCTCCTCCGCCGCGCTCCTCGCAGGGCGGGCCAGACGCCCACCGCGACGCCGCCCGCGCCCCCGCGCGGCCCGCAGCTCGGCGAGGCGCCAGGCCGCGGGACGACGCGCCGCCATGGCAGACGGGAGGGCCGCGACCCTCGCCGAGTCCGGCTGGTGAGTGAGCCGCGGGCCCGGCCCGCCTGGCCGGGCTGCGGTCGCGGGGCCTTGCGAGGCTGGCCGCGACGGGGCCGGGCCGAGCGGGAGGACGCGGATGGCCCCGGGAACAGTGGGGGCCCCGGAAGGCCCGCGGAAGACCCGGGCGGGGCTGGAGGCTCCCCGACCTCCTCGGGCCCCGGAGGGGAGGGGAGGGACGGCGAGGAGAGGAGAGGGCCGCGCCTGGTGTTGGCGGCGGCGCTGGCCGCGGCCGGGTCGTGCGATCCCCGGGCACGGGGAGGGCCGGCCGGCCTGCGCGCTCTCCCCGCTCGGCCTCGGAGGCCGGCCGGGCGCCGGACAGCCCTCCAGGAGCAGTGCGATGGGGCCGTGCAGCGAGGCGAGGGTCCCGGGGCTGAAAGAGCCGGCCCGGGGCCCGCGTGTGTTCTTTGGGCCCTGTGGCTGAGTACCCCTCGAAGTGCGTTCAGTATCAGTGCAACATTGTCAGGGTATCTGAGCACTATGCCTTTGAGGACAAAGTTGATCTGCGCCCCCAGTTATCATAGGCGCCCACCTTAGTTAAAATGTATTAAGTGTTTCAACTTTTTTACTAAGTCTGGGTATGTAATCTGTGCATGTTAGTTTCACTTATTCCAGGAGCAAATGCTTTCTTAAGCAAAATAAAAGCAAAATCTATTTTGTGGTGATCACATATCCCGTCTCATCTCCCTGTGCAAAGAAGGACTTGCTTTTCTTCCAAATATAAGTTTTGTTAGAGGAATAAGCTGCATGCTTCTTGTAGTTTGATGCTCTTCGTTCTTCCCATGAGAAGTTGCCTTTGGTGTCTCTTCTGCACATACCAACCATTTCCTAGTTTCTTTATTTGTGAATGGCACAAGCCATTGAGTCTGTCATTTCTTCTCAGCCCTAAGAAGAAACCTGTGGCATGGTTTTGTGAAGGAGCCAATGCATTGAACTTTTCCAGCACTTGCAGTTCCTGTGCAAACTTACGTCCAGTTTTTAGTATCTTCACTGTTTGCAATACTGTATTCTTGTCCCATAAGCAAATAAACTTGTTTGCCTGCAAGTAGAAGTAGAGATACGGGTTTGTGCAGTATATTTTGTTGTCACTAAGAGAGAACTCGGCAGAGGAGCAATATTTGCATATGTTTTGCCCAAAATTCTTATTCAACAATGAGTTGTTCTAGTGAGAGAGAGTTCTATCAGGCTTTTTCCTGCAAGCAAACACCACTAACTGTTCAAGGTATTTAACTGGTAATGGTAAAACCTGGGAAGCAATTCAAATAATGTCACTGTCGCAGAATTAAAAGTGTTGTGGCTATCTGTTCATTGAAATACTTGGTCCTGTCAAAATTAAATGTGCAGAAGACAAATAGGGAGAAGAGTTTTTCATTTTTTCCTATTGTTGCTAACCATATGTTTTTCATTTTATGGTGAAAAATGTTGATTCTTGTGCATTGGCTATATACAGGCAGATACTTAACGGTCATGTAAAAGTAGTGCTAAGAACAATGTTTCCCCTGATAAACTTAAGATCATCATTTGCATCAATAGACCAGAAAACCAAAGTTATGGACCAGTCATGGCAGCATCAAAAGCCTGTTGTCACATGCTCAGTCCTTCAACTTTAGTCCTGGGGCATCAGCTTTGTCCCTGCCCTGTAATAAGGCCACAGTGTTGTCACCTGAAACCACTCATGACATCCTCAGGGTCTGTCATTGTGGGCCTGTCATCCCAGTTCCAGGAATCATCATTGCCGCTCAAGGACAGCCACTCTTTCCTAGGGCCCATAATCTCTGTCTGAGTTCTGTCATCTCCATCCCAGGTGCTACCACTCCAGGTCCAGGTCTGTCATTCTTCCACTAACTGTTCTCACTTTGATGGTCCCAAGAACCTGCAGGGGTATTAGTCTCAATTGGAAACTGAGTCCAGAGGGTGTAACACCAGTAAAAACCTTGTCACATCAAGCCCATGGATGTCCTACTTGTCGCCATAATTTCCCTCTTAGGCCTCAGAGCTCTGTCCTTTCAGTCTGTCCTTGCCATTCCCATCTTCTGGTCAGTATGTTTAATATGGTGAATGAATGAAGAGCTTTCTAAATTGCTTTATCACCAAATTTAAAATTGCAAAACAAAAACTGGGCTTACCTGGTGCTGTAGGACTCTTAAGGGCATTGCGTACAGCACTCTTGAATTGCACAATTCTGTTCATATTGGTCTTCCACATACAGTACAGGGAATCCCTTTCTCCAGTTTTTCGGCTGTGTTTGCAGTTTAAAAACTGGGCCAAAGTGATGAGAAGTCACTGAGCTATTTCTCATGCCATAGGAAGCAGTGTTCCTTGGAAGTGTTGAGATTCATTGTTGGTCTCTAAAGTCCTATTGCAAAAGAGACACTTGAGGAATTTTTCAGGATTTTATGAGACGCTCTGGGAATTATGCTACATATCTCGGGTTTTGTTGGAACAGAATATTTTATATCTATACACATTAATTATACCTTACCTGTTTTATATCTAGTGGATGTATGGACATCCACAGGCGGTCTGCAGCTATCTGTGTGTTCCACTCCGAATTTTAGCCATGGCTGGTTTTGGCCGTCTAGCTGAGGTTCCTCAGAGGCATAGGGGGGATGACTGAAGCTCCCAGTTTCCTCCCCTCCCTGTTCCCTTTCCTACCTTGCCCCAGGCAGGAGACCTGAGCGTGGATGCCCAACTCAGAGGTCAGAACTGCATCTCCTAATGCAAATCTGAGAACCCAATTTATTTTCTCCCCCTATCATGATGTCTAGGGTAAGGATATATTGATGACAAGTAATTAACTTTGTTTATTGTAACAGCATTCTTTTATATTTGTTATCTAACTTTGAAATTCATGGCTTTGGTAAAGAAAGCTGAATATTGTGGCATAGTGAATCTTGAAAATCTTATGTCAGTTTTTGAAAGCGAAATATCCAAAAAAGCAAGCCTGATATGCTTCCCTGTCTTAGTAAAGAAATATATTTACTTTTAATAATGCAAAGGAATTGGAGTGCAGACTGTAGGCTAGGTGATTGGGTTGGCTAGTTTACAACTGTGCTAAAGCATGTTTGTTCGCTGGTGTGAAGCAGGATTATTTTCTCTTTCTTATTAAATAATTGGAACGGAGGAACCTGCAGGCAAGCCTAAATGCTTTTCCCTCTGTAAGGACCTCAGGTGGATGAAAGAAAAATGATTGCATTTTATTTATTACTTTAAAGAATAAAAAAGATACTTTTTGAGCTGCAGTGTTTGATTGGGAATATTATGATTGGGAAGCTTATTTTTCCTTAGGTATTAGGAAACTTAAAAAAAAAAAAAAAACGAGCTGCACATTGTGGCCGGGTTTAATAGTTAAGGATTATTTGCAAGTCACCAACAATATAGTAAAGGTGTATCTGAATACAAATAGAACCTTTATCCTTCCAGCCAGTAGGTGGCAGGCTGCACTTCCTATGGGTATAAGCAAGAAGGGCTAATAACACATGTGGTTATTCTGCATAAGCATGTGTCCCCTGCATGTCTCTCTTTGAAATTTAAAATGCCTCCCCTCCGTTCTCGGTGAGCCTCAGCACAGCAAGGTTTTAAAAGAGGTTTTATAAGGCTAGAAGTTATGGTATCTCCTTCCCTTCTCCCCTTCCTTCCCACCCAAAGAAATTCACTCCATAGTTTTCTTTCTGCACTGTAACAGATATCCTTCATAACTCAGTTATCTTGTTGTAATGATCAGTATCCAGAGACTTAAAGTGCAAGGAAGTCTGTCTGTCTGTCTGTCTGTCTTTCCTTCTTTCCTTCTGGTGTGTCATGAAAAGTGGGTATGAGAGACTGAAGCCAACCGGAGTCAGGACTGGGAAATTAAGAGAGTTTAAAATTAAGAGTCATGAACATTTTTGACTGATACATCTCACCAATATTTGAAAGGCCACATGCTATCAGTGGGTGGACCTAAGGCAAAGCAGGTGTTGGAGGATAAGCTTGTCACCAGTTGTAACCCTACTCAGAATAAGCACAAGTTTTTTTTTCTAAATAGCATCATACATACTTAGCTTCTGCATGTCTGCTCAAAAGGAATCACCAGGCGACTTCTTCCCTAAGCCCAGTCCCTCTCTTTCTGGAAGGGAAGAAAAGTTCTGTCCAACTTGCCTCTGCTCAGAGATAAAAGCTTTTCTGGAGATAAAAGCTCTAAGAAAGGGAGGGGGCGTGAAGAAGGTGCACCCAGCTACTAAGTAGTTTTCTGATTTGCTACCCAAATTACTGAAATTAGAAGTGACAAATTCCTTAGTATTAGACAAAACAAAAAGCCTCCACTAAGTGGCTGGCTTTTGCTGAACACAGCTTCCCATAAATACATTATTTTGTTCCCAGTGTGTATCTTCCTAACATCTAATTAGGAAGCGAAAGAGGCTTTCTCTTGATCATCTTCTTTGCAGTTAAATCCATTTCTGCTCTGAAAGCAAACACTTTTATCCAATATATAACGTGCAATGAGATAACTGAAATGGTCTTTATTGGTTTTATTTGGGATTCTGTGTATGTGGTTGTTGCCTTTTCCGAAATTGAATTTGGTCATTGGGTTGGCCTGCTGCAGATATTCTCTAGGATCTATAGTCTGCAGTCTGAAAGAAGACTAGGGATTCCTTTTGCTTTGGATGGCATTGCCCTCTCGTTAGAAGGACAGAGTGTTTCTGGATAAGCCAAGTGGTGCATGCACCCAGCCTGTGTGAATTCTTGGGAAGTGTGGTGCTGGCTGTAGTTACTCATGTCTTAAGCTAGGGGGCAGAACTTCCAACCTGTGGCTCAGATTCAACCCTCCAGGCACCCCAGTCCATCCTGCAGTGCCTCTGATGGTTCCTCCAAGGAGTTGGGCTTGGAGTATGCCCTAAAAGGGTGTGCCTTGCTACTTATTTCGGAGGATGGCAGCAGGGATTCTTCAGCAGGGGTAAAATAGAATTCTCTAGATGTTGCTCCTATGGATGAATTTGCTTCTTCATCCACTCTCCTTCTTTTGCCTGTGTATACAACGTGGCAGGATGTGGAATCATTAGAAAAGCAAAATAGACCCAGCCAATTTATCTTCACACACTTTCCTTCTCTGTTAGATCTTCCACCAAGACCTTGGGCCTTCATTTGCTCACCAGCCCAAGCACCAGCAAAGCCCCCCCCCTCTGTGTGTAGGTCTGGGTCTGACCATGCCCATGCACCCCAGTCCAGTTTTATACTGCTGCCCTAAACTGTATTCAGCCCTTATTATGCACTGCTTTTTCTAGCATATGAAACTCCCACTCCATTCAGAGATGTCACAGCGAAGAGTAGCTGTTCTATCAGAGCAACATCTATGCTTTCCTGAAAATGGGACTTGTTTTATTCTGCCATTGCTTCAATGGGGATGGGACCTTTTGTTTCCGCACAACACTTGTGGAATGTTTCCCCCCTACATAATTGAAAAGGACCTGAAAGTTGAATGCAGGGCTCTCAGCAAAGAAAATATCTGGAAGTTGCATATGAATTTCCAAACATTTATATTTCCCTTGCTTTCAGTCTAGTGGATCCAAGACTACTGAGGCTGCTGATGGATCCAGGTGACTTTTTTCTTCAGAGGGTCAGTTTTACACAGTTTTTATAAGGCCTGTTGTCAGTTTCATGCTTTCCTTCTGCTTGTAGGAAGCAAAACAAAGAAAGATTGAACACTGCTGCAGAACAAAACATGCATGTGACGGCAATTTATAATATAAGCTGAAGCACTGTATATAATTACTAGTTTTTATCTGTGTATAAGGACTTTCTGTCCTGTCCACCCCCTTTCCTTTACCTGTCTTGAAACTCTTATCAAGTGCTCAAAAATCTATATTAATCCTTTAGTAAATCAGCCAGAACATCACAGAAATGTTGCGAGCTTTCAGATCTCTAGATATCTTCATAAGGTAGGATGTTAACAAAAGGCAGGTTTGAGGCAGGAGATGAAAAAAAATTAAAAATAACTCTGGCTTGACGTTGAAGTTCAGAGCCCCAAGATGAAGTGGGGAGGGAATGATAGGTGGTCCCCTCGAAGGAGTGGCTTCGGGTGTTCTTGGAAACATGAAAAGCAGCAGTGAAACTCCCATCTGCTTTGTTGCATGTTTGTTTCTTGTGGCTCTAGCATTTCAGTTGTAAGTGGCTTTGGGCAGGGATTGAAAAAATGGTGCATAAAAGTAGCAGTATCGCTTTTCATTTGGATACCAAATGATACCAAATTTGGGTTGTGGGTTTCTTCGGATGCTTTCGGTAGTGTGTCGGTAGTGCCTTGAGTAACCTGGAGCATCCTGCTTTGTGAGCACTCTAGTACCATATGCTAGTTTCTCTTTATCCTTCTGTTTGCACCAATGTGGTTTTATCAAGGTGGGTGGGGTAGGGTGGAAAGCTGCTGTTGTCTCTTCAATCTAGATGTGGGGAACTCGGCTGGGTAGCCTTCACTGCTTTTGATTTCTGTCTCTCTGTGCAAAGCTGTGTCTATTTTTGCCTGCTCTGCACATTGTGTTGAAACTAATTGCTTGGTCTTTTGAATTCAGATGGGCATTTTCAACACTGCTGGCCAGTGCTGTAACAATTGAATCTGAAGGAGTGACTGTCTCCAAAGGGAGTTACCCTTTGGATAATACATAGAAGCACTTCCTATAATATCTGAAGCCATTCTCCATTAACTTGAGGGGCCATACCACGTTGTTTTTATCAATTGCTATTGTTTTCTGGCACTGTTGACTCCTTCCTTGCTTGCCATTCTCCATTAACTTGAGGAGTCATACCACGTTCTGTTTTTATCCATTGCTATTGTTTTCTGGCACTGTTGACTCCTTCCTTGCTTGCTTGCTTCTGTTGTTAGTTCTAATAATTCTGTATGCAAGAATGCCCTCTCTTTGTCTGCCTGTATGTGATTTGCTCTTAATAGTATCTCGCTTTGACACATGTTTGCTGCCAATGCTGCAACATGTTGTCTTTTGCTTGGCATAGTAGAGATTCTTGACAGTGACTGAAGGTTGGGGAGGTAGGTTACAATATTCACAAATATTCCAGTTTCTCAGGAAACAAAATTGTCAGTATATTTGCAATCTGGCCTATTAGAGGGAAGAAAAATGCTCCTTCTGGTGTGTGAAAATGGATTATACTGGCCTTAGGGCTAAATGATCTCTGTAAAGTGAGTTGAGAACTGGGAAGTGTTCACTGGAAACAGGGAAGATTTGGGGGAGCCCAGAATCCAGATGGCCAGAAAGAGTGCAGAGTAGGTAACATACTGAAGGAGGGGGACTTGGCGGAAAGCTAGATGGGGGTGGGGGTAGTACAGGAGAACACGAAAGCTTGATAACACTTAAGGTGTTCTCTGTGTGTGGAAGCGAAGAGTAGGTGTTGGAGTGGAAATAGGAATGCCATGGAAGCAGGCTGGTAATATGGCTGCAGGAAATTGAACAGAGTGAGCTCTGGGATGAAAAATAAGTTCCCCTGAGAAAACCATGGGGAGAAGATGTGTAGAGTTGAAAGGGGGAAGAGTCTGCTGCATGTTTGTTGTTGTTGTGTTGTATGAATCAGCTCAAAATTGTGCAGAATCCGTGTACTTTCAGGCCCTTGCTCCATTTACTTTTGGCTTATCATAATGGGAAACAGAAGTAGAGTGACTGACCTGAGCAAAGAAAATTTCCAAAATTTTTATTACAGTCATAGCTTTATTATGACAACTTAGAGGTCACAAAATGTTGTGCACGGTCTCAGGTACTCCAGAACTCTGGATCAGGCTGGCTGGTATACCTTTTGCAGTTCCTTAGGAAAATTTTCTCACTTTTGTTTTGATTGACTTTTTTTTAAAACCTAGCCCACATCTCAAGCTAGGTTAGTATAAAAACTGTCTTATGTTTCTATACTTCTGTTTTCTATCTACCAGGAAAACTGTACTGTTTTCCTGGTAGATAGAAAAACTCTACTGAAGGATGGAGTAGATAAATAACTCCACTGAAGGATGGAGACTGTTCTGGAGTCTGAGTTGATTTTCATATTTTCAAAAATGGTGGAGTGAGGTGGGGGGAGGGGAGAGATCCCGTGTGTAACCTGAAACTGTCTCTGGATCTGGTAGAACCCAATCTGACTATCTGCAACCTCCACCCATTTTCCATCTTAAGACTGCAACTTTTTGCTTTGTTTATCATCTTGCCCAGTGAAGAGTTCTGAAGAACCTGAGAGTTTGCAAAATGATCTTTTAATTTAAGTAATAAAAGCAGTGATGTGAGTGTTAAAAATTTTCTGTTGGATGCATAGTTATCTTTGCATTTTGAATTGAGACCTGATAGATAAATCTAAGAAAAAAACTACCTTGATAAGTAATAATGAACTTTGATAATTGGTCGGTTGTTGTGCACAGAAAATGCAGGTATTGTATTACCTTCAAGGGAGTGTGTTTGTGGCCCCAGAGAATACAGAAGAAGTAGTTGACTTTTAATATAGTCAGAGATGGGGAAGCATGGGACTGCCTCACTGGTGTATTTATAAATAAAAATAAACTTTAAAAGTGAGAGCCAGTTATCATAGTGGTTAGTGTGTTGGGTTGGAACTAGTTGCACTGAACCTCAATGGGTGACAGACCATTGAGCTTACCCTGCCTCACAGAGTTGCTGTGAGGATAAAATAGAAAGGAGAACTGTGTAGGCCCATGCTCAAGTTCCTTGCAAAAAGAAGAAATATGGCATAGAACCAGAGTTGTAATTGCATCCATGAGAGCCAGGATCGAAGGAACGTTAATTTCCATCCCTCTTGCATAGCCAGCCCCTTAAAAAACTTCTGCAAGTAAGAAACAATAAGCTTGGCAGGAGGGGTGTGTGACCACCACATCTGGGCAAGCCATTGCCCTTCACATACGCATCTGCTCCTCCTGTCATTGTGGTGTGGTGCTTACAATGATAGCCAAGGGTCCTGGTTTAGCTTTCAAATCAGCTGTGGAACTCACCGAGTAATCCTGGGGCAATCACTACTTTTAACTACCCATCTCACAGAGTAGTTGTTGTGAGGATAAAAGGGTGTTTGGGTGAAGTATTTGTGCTATGGTCCTTAAAGGAAGGCAGGATAAAATTTAAATAAATACTTCTCCCTCAATCAACCATTATACATCTACATCTTCTCACTCTCTGTAAACGTCAGCACTACCACTATACGGTTCCATCTTCCTGTTTTAACACTTAACTATATATAATATTAGGGATGCAGGTGGCGCAGTGGTTTAAACCGCTGTGCTGCTGGACTGGTTGATCAAAAGGTCGCCGGTTTGAATCTGCACAATGGGGTGAGTTCCCGTTGCTCCGTCCCAGCTCCTGCCAACCGTGCAGTTCGAAAGCATGCAAATGCAAGTAGATAAAAAGGTACCACTTCGGTGGGCAGGTAACAGAGTTCCGTGTACTTCGGTGTTTAGTCTTGCCAGCCACATGACCACGGAGACTGTCTATAGACAAACACTGGCTCCTTCGGCCAGGAAACAGGGATGAGCGCTGCCCCCTAGAGTCAGGCATGACTGGACTTTAATGCCAAGGGGAAACCTTTACCTTTATATATAATATTTTCCTGTCTTGAATGGCAACATCTGTCTGTAGATCTTGATCAAAAACAATGGTGTTAATGAATCCCCAAAGCAATAGCTTACAAATGTTAATATTCCAAACTAACCTAGCATAATGCTTACGTTAAGCTTTATATATAGAACTGCTAAGTTCTAACTGCTATAGAACTGCTAAGCTCTCTAATCTGTTTTGTAATCAGATTACCAGCTATTGTTTGGGGAGATTTTTTAAAATAGAGCCTAAAAGTTTGACTTACTTCATTATCTGTAAAAGTGTCCTGTAACTTGCCAGTAACTATACCTTTCCATTTAACTACATATTTTTACTATATATTTCCTGCAAAGATAAAGAGGGCACAAATACTGTGAGAGCCCTCTGTGATCAGGGACAGAGAGTCCTTACTGCTGCTTACTTAGCCGTTTCTGCAGCTGAAGGGAGGATTCGGTGGTGTTTCTACGCTGGTTCTGCCATGGCTCTTTGTGGCCCATGCATAACAAATGAATGCCTGCTTGTCCTGGCTTACAGGTATAGTGCAAACCTTATGTAGGGAAAAGCAAATGTCCCAAAGTAAATGGTACATGATTGTTTTTAAAACAGTGGGGTATTGTGGCTGCTAGCCAAGGGGGTAGCTATGTGGCCGGCAGTTTCTCAGCTCTGTATTGCACTAGATCATGGGTCCTTAAACTGCGGCCCGGGGGCTGGCTCTGTCCCGCCATGCCCATTTATCCGGCCCACCTCAGAGGTTTTCAACGTACTGCTCGTGCACCTGCACACCATGTGCATGCCCGCCACTGCCTGCCTTGCCCCCCACGCTGGGAGGCGGCAGCTTGCTCGCGCAGAGATCCTTTTCGACTCACTTGGAGAAAACAATCTCCAAGTGAGCAAGCCGCTGCATGGCGGTGCATGACGCCCCTGCCTCGCCTGCCCGCGTGCGTACCCCCGCCTCAGTGCCCGTGCGCCCTGCTGGCACCACCTTTCTGGCCCGCGTCCAGCATGGTACCTTTCAACTGTCCCCCTGGTGAAAAAGTTTGAGGACCCCTGCACTAGATGCTGATGGAATGAGCTCCTAAAGCTGGGGTGGTGGATCTCTGGGCCTCATTCAGCCTTCCAGGCTCACTTAATTTCCACTTTCTTGGTAAAGGAAGAATGGATGGGAAAGCAGGGCCTTTCAGGTGGCAACTCTGTTGACTTCCCTTCCCAGGAGCTTTTCCCAGCCTTGAACTGCCTGCAGAAAGCTTCGCTTCTCTCTCACTTTTCCTGACAGGGAATTAAGACTGTCTCTGAGCAGAGCAAGCCCCTCAGTGAGCAGTTGCCGGATTCTAAAACAAGCTGGGTAGAAGTTGAAGGGCTCAGTCTTAAATGATCCCTGCAGTGCAGTTGCTTGCCAAGACCTTGCCAGAGAGATTTTGCTGACTTTGGATCATTCGGCACCTGTTTAATATGGCAGATGGTTTACATCTTTCGGAGGAAGTGCATTGCATGGAATACGATAAAATAATTATAGCATGGATAAAAACATCACTTGTTTTAGTACTGCATACTTTGCATATTGTACTGTATAAAAGATACTTTCAGACTTGATTCAAAAGCAGCTTTCTTGGTATAACTATTCCTCAATTAACCAGAACTCCTTGGGATATCCAGGACACAGGCATGACAAAACAAGGTTGGGTGCAGGGCTGAATCCTGACATGTGCTCAGGGAAACAAAACCTCTGGAATAGGAGAGTGCTGCACCATTTGTTCCTGGAATCCAGGGGGCTGGAAGAGTCTGTGTACTGCCAGCATAATTCTTTGCATGGGCTGGGAGAAGCAGGAAAATGTTGATTGGTAATCTTCCTTTTGGTGTAAGCAGATTGTACCCCAATTCAGATGGGAGAAGACCAGAAAGGTGGTGAGATTTCCAGTTGGGTGTCCTGTACTTCTCATGGTATTTATATATATATATATATATATATATATATATATATATATATATATTTAGTACATTCCATAGGTTGGGCGCCACCGCAGAGAAAGCCCTCCTCTGGGTGCTCACCCTCCTAATGTCCCTCACGGAGGGCTCCCGGAGAAGGGCCTCTGCCGTCGATCTCAAGGGGCGGGAGGGCACGTATGGACGTAAGCGCTCCTTTAGGTAACCAGGACCCAAGCCATTAAGGACTTTATCGGTAATAACCAACACCTTGAATTGGGCCCGGACTTCAGTGGGGAGCCAGTGAAGCTGATGGAGGACTGGAGTTATGTGAGCACAATGCCCAGTCCCCGTTAGCAGCCTGACAGCTCTGTTTTGCACCAATTGAAGTATCCGGACCGTCTTCAAGGGCAGCCCCATGTAGAGCGCATTACAGAATTCTAGTCGGGAAGTCACCAGCACGTGTGTCACTGTCGCCAGGCAGTCGTTCTCCAGGTAGGGGCGCAGCTGATGGATTAGCCGAAGCTGAAAGAAAGCGCTCCTCACCACCACTGTTACTTGAGCTTCCAGCAAAAGCTCTGGATCGAGGAGCACTCCCAAGCTGCAGACCTTGTCCCTAAGAGGGAGTGCAACCCCATTCAGGACAACAAGATTAAGGTCCCCTTCACCGAAGCCCGAGCCGCCTACCAACAGGACCTCCGTCTTGTCTGGATTGAGCTTCAGTTTATTGGCCCTCATCCAGCCCATTACCTCGGCCAGGCACCGGTTCAGTCCAGCCACTGCCTCACCTGGATTGGTGGAAAAAGAGAGGTAGAGCTGGGTATCATCAGCGTACTGATGATTCCGCAGCCCACACCTCCTGATGACCTCTCCCAGCGGTTTCATGTAGATGTTAAATAGCATGGGGGACAAGATGGAACCCTGCGGAACTCGATGGCATAGCTGCCATGGCGCAGAGCCATAGTCCCCCAGCACCACCTTCTGGAATCGGCCATTGAGATAGGAGTGGAACCACTGCAAAGCAGTGCCTCCGACCCCCAGTCCAGCTAGCCTATCCAGAAGGATACCATGGTCGATGGTATCAAAGCCGCTGAGAGGTCCAGGAGGACCAACAGGGACGCACTCCCCCGTCTCTCTCCCTGCACAGGTCATCATACAGGGTGACCAAGGCAGATTCAGTACCGTACCCGGGTCTGAAGCCGGACTGAAATGGGTCCAGATAATCAGTTTCATCCAAGAGTGCTTGGAGTTGTCCCGCCACCACCCGCTCTAGCACCTTGCCCAGGAACGGGATGTTGGCCACTAGTCTATAATTGGCAGCCACCTCTGGATCCAGGGATGCCTTCTTTAGGACTGGTCGGACTACCGCCTCCTTTAAAGGGGCAGGTACCCAGCCATCCCTCAGGCATTGACAACCTCCAGGATCCAGGTTCCCATCCCATGCTTGGCGTTGTTAGGTAACCAAGATGGGCAAGGGTCCTATAGGCAGGTGGTGGGACGTACTCGTCCAAGCACCTTGTCCACATCATTTCTTTTTCGCCGTCCTCACTGCCACAGCATAGGCCTGATAATGGGCTCTTAAGTGTGTTCTGTCAGATTCATCTCGTGATTTTCTCCACCTACACTCTAAACGTCTCCCAACCTGCTTCATCGCCCGTAATTCAGGTGTATACTAAGGAGAAGAGTAGGCTCTGCCCAGCAGGAGAGGACGCTTAGGAGCAATGGTGTCAATAGCCCTGGTCATTTCCCCATTCCATAGTTCGACCAGAGCATCAACAGGAGCACCAGTCTTGTCAACTGGAAATTCCCTCAGAGCCTTCAGGAATCCGTCCTGATCCATCCAGCTCTGGGGGCGGACCAACACAATCAGGTCCGCACCCTTACAGAGGGAAAGGCCGCTCTCGAGCTCAAACCTCACGAGGTATTCCAGAGAAAGCAGTATGTAGTAATGTAGAAGCTTCATGAAAGAGGCAATGTATCAAATAACTTTTCCACACAGGTTCCAAGTTGTTATTGTTCCCCTCCAAGATATCTTCCTGTTCCCTGTTTCTTTACTCTCCAGTGAATAACATTAAATCTGTGTTTCATGGGCTGCACCAAAGTAATTTATATCCTTTGTAGCTTTTGAAAAGTGAGAAAATTGCTCTTTGGTTCATTTATCACTTATACAGGATAGTATGGAGTTCGCTTTTGTATGATTTCTACAAATGGAAATTGAAGAAAAATCCAGTGATACAAGGTCTGATCTCCCTCCTTTTAGTCTTCCCTAATGGTGGTGTAGCTCTGGACAGCTGCCACAAAAATTCTGGTGTAGCTCTTTTATGTTGCTGGTATTTTTAAAGTGCATTTCATTCTAATTACAGAAAGTTAGTTCCTAGCTGTATTTGGTATCCATTATGCTTTGACATTATTTGATGTTGCGTTTGTGTTTCACATAAATCTTGTAGCTTCCGGGTACTAACAGCAATTTGGAAATTTGTCATATCTGCTTTGAAGTATTGCTATAGAACTTCAAACAATGACTTAAATGATCAATGTACAGAAAGTGCTCTGGCCTGTAAACCCAAGTAGACAAGTCCTTTTTGAACCTCTGGTGCAGTCATCCTTGATTGATACTTATTGCAGCATCTCTCACTTGTGTAATGATGTGGTTTCAACAAGGTTCTTGCCTTTCCCATCAGTAAACTAAATTTAGTGATGCTTCTGATCTTGGATCAGAAATGCTTTCTCCTGCAGGCTTTGAGATAAACGAGTTTTCTGCCTGTCTGTTTAATGACTGACATATTTAACAGCTTAATGAGAAGAGGTATATGCTGTTACTTTACTCTACATCAATTGCTGATTCACAGGCTCCCCCGCTCCCTACCCTAGCTTCATTCAAAACTTACTTTCTGATGTTAATTGCCAAATACTAGTTTGAAGCATATCTTGGGGATGGGAGGGCAAAGGAGAGCATCAACTTAATCTAAAGCACCCCAAGACTAGACCCCACAACCTGCCTAGTCAACTTGACTTCTAGAAACATTTAGAACAAGTGATATAATATTTTTAGGTCCACAGCTACATTAAATTCCAGCCCAAATCAGGGGATGCATATTTAATATTGTACCTATATACTTGCCTTTTTCCACCACTTTCCCCCTTTTTCAGACTTAAAAGCGAGAAAAAGGAATGAGGAAAAATCTCATTGTGATTGCTTCACCATCTACTTTAAGTCAGGTGCATAACTCACTGTCTGGAGATAAATTGCTTAAAATAGACTTAGACTTGATTTAACCCCAAAGTCCCATCCCCCCCCCGCCATGCTTTTCTTGGAATATTTAGGGCCACACTGCACATTGCATGAGAGATTGGTGGGTGGTCATTTTGATGTAATTTTCTGAAATCGCCATGGGATTGTGCATTGTAGATTCTAATCAGGACAAGGTGAGAAGTCAAACTCTTTCTGATGCAGAAGCAGCTTTCCCCCTTATTTGTTGCGGAGAGGAAAAGATAGATGCATTGGCATCCAAATTACTACCTCCTCCATGATGATTTTTAGAATAAGAAAATTATGGGAAATCAGGCACTTTCTTCCCCGAGTTGTTTACGCCTTAGGGTACCGAGGCTGATGTTCATAGCTAATGGCTTGAAAGCTAATTGGCTCTTTTTTGTCTGTAACACTGTGGACATGAACATGCAAACCCAGCATTATTATGACCTTAGAATTACACCTCTAACCTTTCCCTTATTTACTTGAACCCTGCAAGTTTCCTTAAACGTCCTAAAAGGTCAGGGCGGACATGGCCAATCTCTTTAGCACAGCGACTTTCACAGTATTCTAGGTCGGATCCAATTAGTCATGACACACCACTAATTTAGTTACTGACATGATTTTTAGTCAGCCCCTTTGGCTGCACCCTCAGTGAGCCACAGTGCAGACTCTGGGAAGCCTTTGCCAAGCCACAGGGGACCTTTTGCCTTCCTGGACGCTCTGCATCAGGCCACCATCAGATGATGAGCTGATTGCTTCTCCTCCCCTCCCCTCCACCAGCCATATTACAGGAGGGCAGGGCGCCTGATTCCTAAACCCTGAAATTATAACTCGAAGCACATCAGCCAGCCCACCACTGCAACAAATAGTGGGGTAAAATACGAGTGCCCTCTGAGCGTGAATACCTGCTGCAAAGAGAGAGCGAGAGAGATTGATTGATTGATTGATCGATCGATTATAAGAGACGTGGGGAAATACGCCACAGCCTTGCAGGCAGGAACCCTCATCTAGTGTGCCACCCTTTGTGTCAACGATTTGTAGGCGTCCAATGGAAATACTATCTTTGGCCTCTCCTCCTCCAGCAGTCTACAGCCACACCACACGCTGCTGTGTGCTGAATGTACAAACCCTTCCATGCACCTTAGAAGCTCACTGGATAGTCTCTGTTCCAGCAGCCCATCTGAGATGTGATTCAAGAGTTGAGCTTACATTTCTAAATAGTACTGGTAGCTATTGAACTTTTTAGTAAATGTGTCTAAGGATCACAGCCATATGATCCATGTGTATATTTACTGTGATGCATTTTTAACCGTATTCTCTTTAATGGGCAGCATTTCTAGATTTTTTGAACAGTTCGCTTTTCATAGCACCTGAAGATTGCATATTTCCACCAATCCTGTTTTGTTACCTGGTGGAAGGCTCTTGTGAGAATGCAGTGAAAAATGCCTAATAGGATAAAATTTGCACTGCTGCTTCTTCCCATTCTTCTCTGGTCATGTAGATAATGTTGGAAAGTTAGTGTATATAGATTTGACTGCTATCTGGATTAAAAAAAATGTTACAGCAGTTACATAGTGACCAGTAGCTGAGCAGTTCTCAACAATGAAAATATAAACTATGACTTAAGATGCAATAGCAGTGTTTAAATGCGCAGTGTAGTAAGCAAAAACCAAGATAAAATGTAGGTGCAAAGATATTAATATTGTAACAGATTTAAAATGACAGAAAATGACTCACCAAATGCCTAGGGAAATAGTCTTCACACAGCACTGGAAAGAGCACTACGGAGGTGCCAGGTGAATCCCTCTGGGAGAGCTCATTCTGCAACAGAAAAATGCGCCTTGCCTTTGTTGTTTGACTTAGGTATGCATACGCAGCTAGAATTAAGTCCTTTTGAAGCCTTGCTTCTGAGTAAACCCACGTAGGATTGCTCCATGCCTAAAAGCTGCACAAACTTCATGAAAGAGAAGTGGGGATGTATATTTAAGCTGGTCCCATTAAGTTTAAGAAGATTTTAATGCTTGCTGCATAACCAGAAATCTCAAGTATACCACTTAATAAAACTTGTGTTAGATTTGAAACTAACCATGATGTTTTTTATTTGGAAATTATCCCCCAGTTTTAAAATTACAGTTAGTTTTAACCAGAATTTGCTATGTAGCAATACTTCCATCCAGTGGTGATTCCATAGCTGTACATCATGGCTTCTTATGGATGTCATCAGACAAGATCATTCTGTTTGTCCTTTTAAAATATTTGGTTTTGCGGTGAACATAAAATGTTAGCATAATATATGGCAGTTTTCCAGCCATGTCTTTTGTCATATTATGCCACATTGTAGTCTGGCTTCATCTCATCTCAAAACATATTTGAATGATATTATGAAATATACATAATTAGTTTAATTATTGAATTATGTGGCTTCTAAAATTGAAGTCTGTTTTACATTAAACAAGATTTTTAACTTGCCAGCTTAATGTTAGGAAAACATAAAAAAGTAGTCATAGAATTGTTTGCTCATATTTTTTATCAGTTGCTACTCATTTACTTCTAAAAATGATCAGTTAAAACTAGAATAATTTGCATACGTATTGGACATAGCCTCTAGCTAATTTATTGTTTAATTTATATTGTTTTATTGGATTCTATTTATGGTTGTGAGCCGCCCCGAGGCTTCGGCGAATGGGGCGGCATAGAAGTCCCCTAAATAAATAAATAAATAAATAAATAAATAAATAAATAGCTCGTGTACCTACCAGTACAGCTTTTAAAACACTATTTTCTTTATAAATGTTCTACTCTAGTTTTTTCCTCAAAACGAACAAGCCATCATATTGTAAATGATAAGAATTTGCTGTATAGAAAGCAGAGAGCATCTTGGTTCTCTTTGTACAATATTGGTATCGCCTTCCTAAACTTTGCCACTCACTCCATACTACTTGTGTCAATAAAACCTCTGTCCTCATTCATCTCCATCCATTGAAAAGCTGGGCAAGATTCACCCTGTAGCACATCCTGTTGTTGAGATGCTGCAAAGCTCCCAACTTGGAAGCTTACATGCATCCAGTCCAGAGTGTGATTCAACCTCTGCATTTTTGCTGGAAGGCGTTTTTGCACAACTGCTTGAGGGTGCCTTAGACTGGGAGGGAAAGAAGCTGATGCAACTTCCTCCTGCCTGCTCTGGTTTCCTCCCTCCTCACCCCATGAGCTGCACCTTTCAATTCCTCTGAGAGATTTTGTTGCTGACTGATTCTTTGTTAACTTGTAGTTAAATATCTGTAAGAACTATGAAGAGGGCTGCCTTTGTTTAGTTTCATATATAGAAGTTCCACTTTTAGTGGTATATACCATCATTCATTCAGTCAGTCCACTTGTGAGTCACTTTGTGATCAAAACTGTCAGTGATCTATATAAATGGTCAGTAATACACTGGAAAAACACAGTTAAATACAACAAGAAATAAAGGCAGCTAGAAGTACAGCTTAAAATATTGGAAATGCGGTGTTACTGCACCTCTGTCGAACCTGGTCTTAGAAAATAGGCATAGTTATTTTCACCCATGAGTAATTCCAAATCTCTTGAGTGATTTCCTGCCATATTAGAATGCAATCTTCCATTTGATGTAACTTTCCAGGAAAAAGCAGTGCTGTGAATAATGTTATCTGATTTAGTGTGTTAGTTTTACTCTGCATTTTCAATATGCACACAAAATATCTCATATTTAGTAAACAGACCTAAAACTGTAGTCTTTGTCAATTTTATGAGCGGTCTAATTATATCAAAAGTTTTCCCAGTAGCTGCAAAACATTGAACTGAGATATTTGCTTAGGGGAAAATTAAATTAACCACACAATATAGCTTAAATGTTTTATGCAAGCACTTTCAAAGCCTTATGGAGAAATTATTTTCTTGGAATATTTATGAAAATGTAAAGAATAGTATATATCCTTCCTTACAATGTGTGTGCTTATATCCATCAAAAGTTATTCATCAAAAATTGACTACACTTGAAAGAGCCCTCTGTTTTAGGATACATACTCAAGGAGAGCTGATTTATCTTATATCAGCAGTTTAATTTCCTTTTGCTGTGTTAACTGCAGCACCGTCAGCCATGCCCACTCACTGTGCTGCTTATTAGTTGTGTTTCAAGCTGAGAAGAAGCTGATTCAGAACAACTCAGCATAAAGATGGAGGTGTGTCTTTGGGCACAGGCCACGAAGCTCGGACAGGTTCATGTGACCCCATCGGCAACCGTGTCTTTGGGCACAGGTCAGGAAGCTTGGACAGGTTCATGTGACCCCATCGGCAACCGTGTCTTTGGGCACAGGCCAGGAAGCTCTTGCACTCATGTCCGGTTTGTGTGACCCCATCGGCGGCTCTTGACCACTGTGTGAACAGAGCGCTGGACTCGGTTGGTCCTAGCACTGATCCAGGGTGGCTGCTCTTGTGTTATTAAGTGAAACCATGATCACAGCCTCAGCTTCCTTCAGTGTGCTATTGAGAAAAGTTAGCAATAGAGGGCAAATGCGTTCTGTGTAAATGTGGTCCAGACCTAGCCGGGAGCCAGCTGCACTGTGCACAGGAAGGGTTGTCGTGTCTTATTTTTTTCTGCTCCCCATGGGCGTGTGAGCACTCGGGTTGGTCAGTGTTTTCCTTAGAAGAATAACTTAAACCATTTTGTATGCTATAGTTAACCCCTTTAGCGTGATTGATTGTGCTACAAAAGCCCAGACATATATGGTATCAAAATTTTTCCACAGACATAGAGTAGTGCAAAAGCCTTCAGTACTTTTGTTTCTGCCCACACCACTGAGCTAAAGCTTTAGTTGTGCAAGCACCATTGCACAGCCTGTTGTGCAAGCAGTTACGTACCATGCTTGTACAGCCCATTGGAACTTACGCTTCTTCAGGACCTTGCATAAGCACCTGCTCATTCGAGAGGTTTGGCAGGGCTTGGCTAGTGCTGTTGAGTTTGCAGAATGATGTCATTGAGTACCACCCCATAAAGGCCACCTTAATGGCACAGTTGAAAGCATACTCTTCAAATAGTTAATGTACCAGAATTGCTAGTAGTACTGTCTTAGCTGAATCATAATTTTCTGTTCACCTTTAAAGAATCTGATTTCGTATTAGTTGCAGCGGACAGAATAAAGAGATGAGGATTTTTTAAAAATGTGTTCTTTGTATATGGAACTAACTTTGCCTATTTTCTCTTAATAGGTACCTGTCGGATGAAGGAATCGAGGCTTGCACAAATTCATCTGACAAAATCAACATAAATGATATTATCCTGATTGCACTTAATGTAGGTAGAATGTATGAATTTTCAGATAAATTGTTGCTTCTCGTGACCATTCACTTACTGATTTATTGATAATAAGAAAGATGAATTATAGTACTCTAAAGTGTGCTCTTTACAATAAAAAGTACTAGAAGAATTGAAAACAGTCTAGAATAGTAATACGCAATTAAAAAGTTTTGCCTAGTATTTATTTAACTGTGGATGTGGTAGAACCAAAATGTTTCAAAGGACTGTGATTTTTTTTAAAGTTCCTTTCTTTAAAAAAGGATGTAATGGATTTAAGGTACTGGGGAAAGATTTTCAAGACTGAACAATCAACATTATCTGTGTAAGTGCAGGTTTACGAACATAAATAGCCTAAATTGTAAATATAATGTGCTGAACTTTCCAAACAGATAAAAGAACCAGTACCAATTACAAGACATGTTTTGACCATGCGGGTTTTCTTCAGTAGTCAAGTGTACAAAAATACTCAGGCTTATATGCTCATATATGCAATATATTATAATCAAAGCCTATCACATAAAGTGTAGAACTGTAATTTAAAAGAGATTTTTATCCATTTAAAATACATGATTGAAAATCATCATGTGACATATTAAGATAAACTGCGAAAACTCACCAGCTTTACCTTGTATCCTACCAATCGCTTCCCCGTCCAACTGCCAGAATGCTCCCCTTCCCCACTCTTTGCACTTGTATGCCTGACCTCAGAGAAGCATCCAGTGTCAGGGGCAAGTAGACTGCAGATCAGTGTGCAGTCTTAATTCCTGAGAATCCAAAGTACCTTACAGCCCCTCAGATGCTGTCTATAGCTATTCTTAATAGAATAGTTATTAACAGTTATATGAGAGTTAACTACTTTTAATACTTATGAGAATCCTATTGAGGACAGTAAGCTGGCAGATAAAGAACTAATTTTTAAACTTCTGAAATATCACGGTTTCTAATGCAAATAGGTAAGGAAAATGTCAACTCTTATGTTTACAATAGCAATGTATTGCTTGAAGGCAGGCTCAGCACAAACATTTGATGCATAAATTAGTTGATTCTGTAGCTCATCTGCTTGTCTAGGAGTAGAAAATGTAATTTGTGAAGGGCTCCATCTTGAGTACTAGCTGTTACAAGTGAGGTGTATAGCTACAATAAAATGAGTTTTTTCAAATTATGTTCTGTATATTACTATCTAATCTAATTTAGATTAGATTAGAAAACATTCATCTTTGAAATTTCAATGTTGCAAAAAATAGTCTGTTTTAAAAACATGAGTACTTTTATGTATTTGTATCTCTTGGCAAGATGAGAGCGCATGTTATAATCATGAGTTTGATTGTATTTACTTGTTCTTAGAAAGGTATGCTTACCAGTATGCTTCAGTGTAATGAAACAGCAGAATGGTTTTGTTTTATAATTTCATCCTCCCTCCCCTCCCTGTGCTCTTGTTACTTGTCTTGAAAAACAGTACTCTGATTTAACTTTTATTTTAACTTTAGACTGATTTAAGAGCCATTGGCAAGAAATTCCTCCCAAGTGACATCAATGGTGGAAAGGTAGAAAAGGTAAAAATACTGTTCCTGTGCTACTATTGGCTTGACCTGTTGAATAGTTATTTGTGCAGCTGTTCCAGCCAGATCGGTCCCTTTGCTCTGTCTTTCTTTTCCTTGTTCTATTGCTAAAGGCATCCACCCTCTGCAGAGGTTCCAGTAGAATTTCTAGCACTTTCTCTTAATGCTTACTTTATGTTACTAGAATGTGACAAAGGGCTTGTGTGGCAGACTGAGGTTTACTTGAAAGGGCTTTGAATTACTTTATTGTAAAGAAATTGGTTTATTTAGTGTAAAGTATTCTGACTTCTGTCTTAGAATTATGAGCTATAAACGTCTATAAATCTAAATGGGTTTAGAAAATACAAATTACTATCTGCATGCTTGGGGATATTTGCAAACTGCTTTTTGAAACTGGCTGACTTTGAATGTAAAAATAAACTAAAATTCTGGAGAATCCTGGTTCGAAGTCATGAGCGCTAGCTCTGGCAAGACTCTTCCAGCCCATGGGAACAGTGAACAAACCTGGAAGCTTTGTTACCAGAAGGTAAAAACTTGGTGTTAATATCGGGACTGGGACTCCTACTGAACAATCTAGAATCCAAAGCCAAGGATTTTTTATTCCTGCTTTTTGATCCCTGTCTTGTTTGGGAACGATATGCCAGCAGTTGGAATTGGATGTAAAACTAAGCTTTGTCTTGCTGACAAGTTCCTGGTTTGTTTGGGTGCTCACATACTGACAAACAGCAATGTGGAGCCCGGACTCTCATCAACCCTGGTTTACCACTGCATGCTAATAAGATGGTCTCTTTTCAGGTAAATGCAATAGTTTTTAGCCCCTCCTCCCTTTTTTGCTGCCACCTGCGTGGATGTGCATTGAATTGGTTGTGTTCTCTTAATTTGTGCTATTCATAAAAGCATTTTCCATTAAGACAGATACAGGCTGAAAATGTCATAGTGATTTAGCACCTGATAATTTATCCCACTGCTGAGAATAAAGTGATGCACAAAGAGTAAAAGTGCTTTCACGCATACGTGCACCATGTATCTGAGACATTAAATTCAGCTTGGAATAAATCTAACTCTTTGTAACATTATTTGAAACAGAGAGGACTATAGATGAAGTGTCTTTACAAGCTTAATCCAGTCAGCTAGCATTGAAGGAGGGGAAAAGAGTGAAAAATTACTCAGGCTTATGGGGGAAATGCAGAAGAATTGTCTAAAAAGCTTATGAAGGCACGATCCTATACATGCTTAGACAGAAAAAAGGCCTACAAATTCCCAGCCTGACTTAGCCGACTGTAGGAGAAGACCCTTTGTTTGTTTGTTTGTTTGTTTGTTTTCCAAACAGAATTATATGGTTCAAGGTTTGTATTTCACTGTTTCCTGCAAACTGTGATATTTTCTCTCAAGGGTAGAGATGGAGTTGGAGTATAGTTCTTCAGGGTCCTTAGAAGCATGACTTACAAACTTCAGCCACAAGATGGCTACCTTTGATTACATTTGGAGGAAAAAGGTTGAATACTTTGTTTTGTATACTTTGTTTTGCATAGGTAAAATGTTTCAAACTTGCAAATCGTCATCTTTTAAAGGAAATTGTTTCTGTTCAATATTTTAGAAAAATGTACAACGAATCTATGCGACATGCAATTAACTACTTATTTTAACAGTTATTAGAATACTTGGTTTAACATGCAGCGGTTTGGGTTACTAAAATTGGGGGTTTCTACAAAACTTTTAAACAGTTTGTAGATGAAATGAAGGGATGTACTGAGGGTGAGGTTCAGATGCTGTTGCTGTCTTTTCAGTTTTAGCTATTCAAGTAAGAGTTGCATGGCTTATATAAGGCCTGGCTTGGAAGGCACCATTGTATAATCAAACATAAATGATTTAAATATAACTCTCATGTGATAAGCTGAAAAAGAAAGGATGTTGCACCACTGCAGGCTCAGTTGACTGATAAAGACAGTTTCTAGATATGTTCATAGGGTCATGGGGAAGAGGGCAATTACAGTTAGAGATTTATTCCCAGCTTTGGAACGGGGACATATGTACCAATTTATACATAGATTTTCCTGTACTTGTTTTCCAGTACATGCAGGCTAAAGTGGAACACTTCTAAAATGAGTCTCAGCCTGTGATCAGAAGGGCAAGCACAAGAATTTGGATGTTCCTATGGTTGTTTACATTGTTTTGCTTTTCTTACAACACAAGCTTCATTTGCTTCAGAAAGCCCTCTCAATCTCAGAGGCAAGCTACTTAGACTGAGGCACTCTTGTGTGAGCAAAAAGCCATGCAGTTCTTGGGATCTTATCAGGGAGAAACTCAGGTGCATGCTCTTTTAGGGTTTCTGAATTCGACAGTGAATTGACACCAGTGCAAAGCCACGGAAAGTGAACAACGTTGATTTAAAATAATGAAGCCCTCTTTGTCTTGGTATTCACAGCTAGAAGGTCCGTGTGTTCTGCAGATCCAAAAAGCCCGCAATATAGCTGCACCAAAGGATAACGAAGAATCTCAGGCTGCTCCCAGAATGCTGCGTTTGCAGATGACGGATGGGCATACAAGCTGCACTGCAATAGAATATAATTACATGTCAAAACTAAGGTAAGCCGTGCTTGCTTTTGCTTCGCAGTGATTCTTAATCACGTCTGTTTGTTGCCTGATCACTTTCAATACTCTTGGACAGCGCGACCCCGTGTGCTGCCTCCAGTCTTCCAGACTCGGGAGTCTGGGCATCGAAGGGAGAGCAGATGGCGGGAAGAGGCACAGGTTGCCTCTGGACGTCCGATTGGACTGCTGCAGATGATTCTGGTTGTCTAGCTCTTTTACCTGGTCTCGCCTGGACACCATCCGAACATAGCATATTCTGGTGGAGCCTGCCTCCTCCCCTCACAGCCCCTAAAATGTCCAGAAAATGCCGCATCCAACTTCTCTGTTGAAACCCTGGTGCAGTTCTTTCCACACCAACTGGACAGCAGAAGGAATGTGCTCCCAGTCTGGGATCTTTGCTTTCATCCCAGAGCATACTTCCAATGTCAGAGTGAAATCTGTGGCTTCTTTGGTGCCGAGCACCAATAGGATTGTGCCCCTGAGCTCATAGACTGTTTCTGTCTTTGAAAGGTGCAACATGAAATGAGTTTGTTCCGGAAATTGAGAAGAAAGTTATTTGAATTTCTTTTTTATCTTTTATGTTTCTGCAATATTATGTAGCGGGCATCGGTTCCAGGTGCTAGTCTTTACTAAGGTGTGAAGTTCACTGAGTGACTTTAGGACAGTCACACCTTTAACCTGACTTACCCACAGAGTTGTGAGAATAAGAACAGAGCAGAGTCGGACCATGTGGGTTCCTTGCTGTGGGGGAAAAGATGGGATGTAAATGCAATCTTTACATATATGTGTGTGCATAATAGTATAATATATAGAAGGTAAAGAACTAAATTGTACATTGTATTTGTAAAATTGAGTTAAATGGAAAGCTTTAAATGGAGGCACATTATAGCTATAATTGAAGCTGTCCTTCCAATTACTTGGTTGACTTTGTCATGGCACTGATTGTATCTGTGCAATTAATGGGCCAGTAATGATTTTACATGGGGTGGTAACAGCTACAACTCCATCAGACAAGCTGGTTTGGCTGAGGCATGTAAAATGGGCTGAAGTTAATTATTAACTCACTAATGGTGTGCATAAAGTGAGTGTTTCCAACAGTTTTGGCACTGTGGCTCCTTAAGGAGTTTTGAGACACTCTTTTGGTACTGATACAAAATGTCTATCTGAAGGGAAGTGAAAAATGACTGTCGTGGAGGCTTGGGGATCACAAAATGCAATCACTCATTGCATAGAAAGGCAAATGATTGAAGCTAGAAAACAAGCTTGCAAGAATTCACAGGTTTCTCTTCTGTTGGAGCACCCATTTCACAAAAAGGTGTGCTGGATTTCCCAGATCACTTCTAAATAAATTCTTCTCAATTAAATTTTCCAAACGAATTCCTTCATAGTAGGAAGGTGCCCCCCTAAATCATTTTACCTAAATGCAAAAATCCTGCACACAGCTCTGCCCTTCACCCAAGCGCACACTCCGCTTTCTCACTCACGACTTCCCCTGACACCTCCCTCTCTCTCTCTCTCTCTCTCTCTCTCTCTCTCCCCCCCCCCCCTCTGTATCCACACAGAGCACAAGCACCCCATTCATCCATTGCAGAAATTCACTCATTCCACAAATTCCTTGCTGAGAGAGCTGTGGGGTATCACTGGTGGGGACCCACCATGGGCTAGAGCTTTCCTATGCCTGGACTTACGAAGTCCACACTCCACCTCTTACCCCTGTTGGGTCCCTTGCTTTATCTTTGACTAGCACACAGTATAACAGGTCTCTGCAGTATAAAAACCCAGAGAAAGCAGAATTTTTTTTCCAGCTAGTTGACATTTGAAATAAAAATTAAACTGGGGAGCCACCTGAGTGGGATGGGGTAAATTGGTGTCCTGCAACAGCAGGAGTTGGACTCCATGGCCTTCAAGGCCCCCTTTGGACTCTACTCTTCTATGAAATGGCCTGTGACACTTTATGCTGGAGAGGCCCTGAGGCTGTTTAAGGATTACAGATATTCATAGGGTTCTACCCACTATCTATTTTACATCTAACGGAAAGGGCCTATGGTTGAGTTAGGGATGAGGATGCCTATCTTATTGCATTCCCATAGAGGGTAAAGTTCTTTGAATTTCAGTTTCAAGCACCATTCTTTTGTTTCCAGGAAAAGCATCTTTCCTGCCCAAGTAGTCCTAGTCCAGACATGATTTTTGAAATGATTGAGAGCTGATTTTCTTAACTTGCTCAGTCATTTTGATGGATGAGTGTAACTGCTGAAAATTGACATCATCGTGATGAATGTTTTGTATATGCTGCAGCCTTGAAACCGTGTTTTGTATTTACCTGTTTTGACACTGAACAATGGATACGCTGGCTAAAAAATGTACTGTTAAAACACATTTTAAAAGAGTCCTGTCAGAAACAATATGGAGATGAATTCTTATGCTTCCTGCATATGGTGATAGTGATGGACCATGTGTCTTCTCATGACTTTTGCCTATGCATTGAAATACAGATAAATTCTGTGTTAGCGTGGTGAGCGCTTTCCAGTGATAAAGTAGCAAATCATGTCACAGCAGTTTGGCATTTAAACACAGTGCAGTGTCGTCTCGCAGCGTTATAAATAGCAAATGTTTGAAAAGTTAACACATAATATATATTGGCTACTGGAGCATGCCAAGGAATTTCAGAAGAAGACCATGCTATGTTTTATAGTATACAGCAAAGCCTCTGACTGCGTGGATAATGAGAAACTATGGCTGGTCCTGAAAGAAATGTGTGTGTCTCAGCACTTGACTGTCCTGATGCATTACCTCTATCATGTTACGGAGAATACGGAGAAGCAGAATGGTTTCCTATAGGCAAAGGCACCAGGCAGGTTTGTTTTAATACCTTCTCTGTTCAATCAGTGCACAGAATGTATAAATAAGGTTTGGGATCAGAGGAAGGAGGAGTGAAAATTGGTAGAGATACAGCAGTAATTTAAGACATACAATGGATTGAAATGACTCCTGATGAAAGTGAAAGAAGGAAATGCTAAAACAGGACTGCATCTGAATGTTTAGAAAGCAAAAGCTATGACTGCGGAAGAATTGTGTAACTTTAATGTCATCAGTGAAGAATTTGAAATTGCGAAAGATTTAGCATACCTTGGATCAGTTGCCAGCTCAAACAGTCTGCAACCAAGGAGTTATGTGAAGGCTGACACATAAAAGGACAGCAGAGAAAAGATAGTTAAGTGTAAGGATATTTCAGTGGACAATCGCGGCCAGGATTGTCCACTTCATTTTTTTCTTGATGGGTGTGAAAGCTGGACAGTGAAGAAAGCTGACAGGACGAAAGTGGAGGCACTTGAAATAGAGTGCTGAAGGAGAGCTTTTCAAATACACTGGACTGAGATCAAGAGCAAGCAAGGCCCTGGCTCAAATCAAGCTAAAACTTTCCCTGGAAAGAAAAAGAACAAAACTGAAGCCGTCGTACTTTGGGCACATGATGAGGAGGTAAGACACACTGGAGAAGACATGCTAGGGAAAGTTGAAGGCAGAAGAAGAAGGGGAAGACCAGCTGTGAGATAGGTTGACTCTATCAAGGAGGCCCCTGCCTTGAGTGGACATGAGCTGAGGAGGACTGTTTCGGAGGATGTTCATTTGATAGGGTTGCCATTATTCAGAGATGACTTGGCAGCAATAAAAACAAAATGCCTGTAATAACCTATTTAAAACTTGTGCCATGTGTAATCATTCAGACAACACAACTAAAACTAAACTGAAGGGTATTGTTAAAGCTCTTCTCTTTTTCCTGCATGTAGTCTAAACACTCCTCCTGGAACAAAAATTAAACTGTTGGGAATTGTGGAAGTGAAAAACGGCTTCCTCCTTCTAGATGAGAACAACACGGTGATTCTTGGAGGGGAAGTGGAGCATCTTATTGAAAAGTGGGAGTTGCAAAGGGTGAGGTAACATGCTTTTTTCCTTCCTTACACCAAACACTTCCATTTCTTTTTATTCCATATATTTCAATAAAGAAGTCATTGTGATTATGTTCAGTTAGGACAATTTATTATGCCTGACAGTGACTTGCCATGTTTTAAGTTGTGGTTAAAATGGTTTCTGTGGAACAGCAGCATTTAAACCCAGATAATTGGATGAGCTGGTTTTGTTAGCATTTTGAAACTGCTAACTTTGTATCTGTTTTGCATGATGATGATGATGATCTGGCATCTTTTAGCTTTGGCATGTAATTTTCTTTACAATGTAAAATTTCTGTCCTAAGTATGTCTGAATCTTTCCTAATTCACAAGTAAAATGACCTGTACATGTAACAATTTGTTCATTTGTCAGAGATACCCAGTATCAACAATTTGTTGACATCCAGTCTAAAGTATGTAGCCCTATTTAGACAATCTGCAGGATTGGCTCACCTCTTCCACACTTTCAGATGTGGGAGAAAACTGATTCGGAAAAATAAACCCAGAACATCTGTGGCCCTTAATGTAGCTTCTCAGAAGGTTGGTAGGTGTAGGGTACAGTAGGACCCTCGCAAAAAAGCCCTGCTGTTGTATTAGAAAGATGCCACCTACCTGTCTTTCTTTTTCTTTTCTTACTAGCTAATAAAAACATTGCATGCCTTTACAGAGCTTATCAAAACACAACAGAAGTAACATAGGAACCGAAGGTGGACCTCCCCCCTTTGTGCCTTTTGGGCAGGTATGATGCATGTTTTAAGAAATGGACTTCCATATCTGTAATGTTACTTTTAGACCATAATTTGAAATATTCATTCTGAACAATGCAAATCCTGGTTAAAGAAACACCTTCTGCATGTGTTACAACAGCACCTGCCTTGGCTAAATAATCAGAGAATTGTACTTGAACGGCTTTTCTTTTTTATTTACATTTTAATGGATCAATATTTAACTGAATGCTACCTAAACAAATATATTTAAGAATTGATCTACCAATTACAATAACTTGAAAGAAAGTCATTTGCTGCCTGCTAGAGAATCTCCAAAGTGCATGACAAGCGCCACTGGAGAAAACACAGTGCTTGCCTTTTTAGCAGTTGAATACGTTGCACAAGACCTTTCCTTATTAGATTTTTCATATTGAGCTTCGTAGGTGTCTAGATAAGTGGTTTGGGTTGTTTTTCCTCCCAATTTCCAGCCCTTGTACTGTCAGTGCTGGTAGCATTTTTGCTTTTGTGGGTAAAAGTCTCAAATTTCTCCATTTGGTGCCAGCAAGGGTTCAACAACTGGTACATTTCAGTCCATCTGCTAGCAAGCAGGATTCTTTAAAAAAGGACTCAACCATAGGCTGGAGTAAGAAACATCACTTTAGAAGGCCAGTCTTTGACCTGCTATTTCAGTGAATGGGCACAGGTCTGCTGTGTAATCAAAGCATGCTTGAAGAAGGATCAGAAGAAAAAGAGAATAAAAGGAGAAAGGAACTGGGAACAGAGTCCTCTGCTTTCCTGAGTCCTGAGGGGCTATTGAGCCAGGCTCTCCTCCTCCCTTTCCTTGTCTTCCTACCTTCATATTCTGTGAAACAAAAGGAAAGTGCATAGTGTTAAACTTCATGACCTTTGCATCTATGGAGAAGGCTTCCTTTCCCAACTGGCTTGTTCCCACTCCTTTTTGCGGGTTGGGGGCTGGACTTTAGAGGATTTACATGGAGGTGGGTCTTTCCCAGACAGGCAACTATCCTCGGCTGTACCTAGTTTTCAGTTCTCATCTCAGTGCCCCTGTATTCTATATTTTTGCCTTGTGATGTGAAGGGACAGCCGACCCTTGTCAGCTAGACACGGCAGTTCTGCCCTCCATGTCTGAGGAGATTGTCCAAGCAGAGTGGTTGAACCATCAGGACTTTGATGTCGGCCAGTGAGGCCTGTGCAGCCTAGAGATAAAGCACACTGTTTTGATTCCCCTTGCGGAATCTCGTTGTGGCTCCTCACAGTGCCGTCTGCAAAGTTCTCCAGTACATGAACTCCGCACACACAGAATACTGACTTTCACCTCTGCCAGTGGTGCTTTGTCTCCCCAGTGGGCAACTCCACTTGGCAAAAGAAGCCCACTGACAGTCATTGCTGTAAAGGTTCAGCATCCATTTCATTTATCCACTTGGGTCTTAATCAGGAAGAAACCAAATGGTAAAAACAGTTGTGCTGAGTCTTGCACTTGTAGAGTCTCATGGATGAGATCACACAGAAAGATACACCAAACAGATGGCGTATTTGTGCAAGATCTTTTTATCTGTTTACCTGTGTTGCCTTTCAAGATAAACATTCAACAATTGAACACAACTGCTGTCCTGGAATGTATCTCTTTGAATGTAACTTTGATTTGATTCTGTTTACACAGACAGTGAAATGCCTGTGTAGGTAGGTTTGTCAGGTTTTTTAAAATGCTTCTGCATTGCCAGAGGTGTGCATCTCAGCTGCAAGTGGACAGCAGGGAGCTTGACCGGAGAAAAACTCTGCAGGTGACAAGTGTGGCTAAGCCTGTTGGAGACAATGATGAATTTGAAAAACAGCGAACAGCTGCTATCGCAGAAGTGGCAAAAAGTAAGGAGGTAAGAGCAAGTGGGTTTTCCAGCATTAACTTCCATTTTTATATGAATACATTTTGCCCTCTCCTGTTACAAGGATGTGTGTTTTCCCTCTATTGGTATGGTATGTAGAGAAATACATACCAAACAATTTGCTGTGATCCAGCCAGGGAAGCTGTTCTGGGGTGACAGAGTTTTTAAAATGATTCAGCAGCTTGTAAAAAGATCTGCCAGAGATAACATTGTTCAGGAAGCTTGGAAATGCATACAATCCCATTGTGCTTGTATATTTGGATTATATTGTTTTTTGGATTATTCTTTAGGCTAATTAGATATATGTTCTCTTGCTGGATTGAAATATATGTTTCTGTCTAACTTTACCTCCCTACCTGGCTTCCAGAAATGCCAGGGGGAGTGGATTGTTCAGGAAACACAAACACACCAACCAAAGAAAGTTTTACAAAGGTGATGATGGTTAATTGAATTGAATATATAATATATTGTATAATAGACAGTTTGTCCATTAACTCCATCGTGGACTCTTTGGCTGGTGTGCATGTTCCTTGCTTTTCTGCAAAGAACTTATTTGGATTGATTTGCCTTTGCTTTGGGTGAATAAAGATCTTTTAGCAATCTACGATTCATTAAGAAGCTTGTACAATGAAAGCTCTACCTGTTCTGTCTCTGTGTTTAACCACACATGCCTGTGTAATGTGTGGGCAATATTCTTCCTTACAGTTTCTCCAAGAACAAAATTGACTCTACAACTCAGAGTAGTATTTGCAGGAATGTTAAGGAAAGGGGTATAATTAGAATGAAATTCTCAGTAGTATAATTGTGGAATCTCAGTGCAATAATTGTGGTTTCATTGAAACATCACTTCCCTTGTCTGAAGACCAAGACTTTTGGAGGTGGAGGTGGCAGTACCAGAAGCAATCTCAGTGTGAGTTCAGGAGGAAATCGAAGCAGGGAAGTGTTCCAAAAAGAGAAGATGAAACCTGAGGGGAAGAATGAAGGTGTCTATCGAGAACTGGTAAGCCTTGGGATATCAACATCAACATTTGTACTCATATGAAGGTTTGAAAAGTCCTCTGTTGATGGTTCTTCAGCTTGTGCAAGTGCAGAATCTCATCCAACTCAGTGTTTGGTGTTTGTGCAGCTAGGAGAGGTGCACGTGAAGAAATCCTAGCATTGCCACCCGAACAGAGCCAGCCCATCGCTCCACCTTTGCCTCAGCCATGAGCTCATTAGGTGGCCTTAAGCACCAATCACTCTCTCCCCCCTGCAGTTTCCCTGTAGTATTGGCATAATGCTGGCCACAGGACAGGGATCCAGAAGGCTTATTAAGATGTGGTGAAACATTTTTGTTGCTAAACTGTATTAAATGCTGCTTATGATTTCTTAATGTTGCTTACAAATGAAAAAAAAAAGATAAAACAAGTAATATGGATTTTAAGTAAACTGTTACAAACTTCTACAACAGATAAAGCTGAATTGTAGCCTTGCTTGAAAAGACAAAATTGTGCATGGTATGGATATATTATTGCCTTCAAAATACTAACTTTTTTCTGTCAGATTAATATTGAATATTTTTTACTTTGAAGGCACTGCCAATTTTCAGAGGCAGAAAATGGGTTTATAAATGCTGCTTGCTTGCTGATTGTGTCATTTAGCCTTAGGATGATTAATATTTCTTTAAAAAAACATGTTCTGGTTTGTAGGAGATTGAAGGATCTGACTGTGACCTTGGCTTAATGGCAGGACAAGCACACAGAACTGGTTTAGCGAACCAGTGTGGCATAGTGGTTAGAGCACTGGACTGGGACATGTGTGTTTCCGTTCTGCTGGGCCATACAGCTCACCGGGTGACTTGGGCCAGTCACTGACTTTCCGCTTAGCCTGTCTCAAAGGGCTGTTGTGAGGATCAAATGAAGTGGAAGAAGGTTATGTAAGGAGGAAAAAAGGTGGGGTGCCAGTATAACACAGGAGTGAAACTAATATATTTCCAAGGCCCATAAAGTTTTAAATAGAAAAGAAAATGCAACTCCAGTTGTGCATTTTTGAGGCTTTGAAAAGCAAAACAAAACAGTGAACTGTTTCTGAACAAGAGCAGTTCTTCTTTGTAATATCTCTGCCTCACACATAGGGGCTCTGCAAAGGATACTTGGGTACCACCTGGAGGAATGAAAAGTTGAGCAAGTCTTTTCTCAGGAATGCTGTTTTATAGGGATGTGGGGCTAGATTCTGGGTGAAATGAGGAGCAGGGGTAGAATCCTGTGATTCCAGTCACATAATGGGGAACTGAGCTTGTGCTGCATCATCATTGTAGGTCTCTCAGTAAAAGTTGCACAAGAACAATGATGAATATTGAAGTATTCCAGTTAAATAACTTTTAGAAACCATTTTGAGGGGCATAAAGGTCATGTAGCAATAACATCTTTTTTTAAACATGTAGTCATCATTCCAAAAGAAAGCATTACAAGATCCAACATCATACCATCTTTTAAAACTTTTCAGAAAACGAAGGGGAAAAATCCTTGGGGAAAAAAAGGGGGCTGGGGCTTTAAAATGCCTAATCTTCCCGGGCATTTTTCTGGGACTTTAAATCTGTAGGTCAGCACAGGAGGAAGGGACTAGGAAGGTGATTGTTGTAACTGTGGTGATTATTTGTCCATGAAGTTCATCTGCCCCAGTAGACTAAGACTACTATCCCATAAGATGAATATTCTTGTATAGGATTACACTAGTGTTAACCTGCTGAATTATCTTGGGATGAGGTTATTTCAGGATTTAGACCAGGGATCCTCAAACGTTTTCAACAGGGGCCAGTTGAAAGACGGAGGTGGGCGTGGGCCCAGCCACACCCGGGATCGCATAATTAAAAATAGATTTTAAAAGTTATATTTTTGTTACCTTCAATCCTTTCTTTGTCTTCATCTCTCTTTCTCTTCCGCTCACCTGTCTTCTGTTTTCCACTCCATATTCCCACTCTGTATATGCATGCAATGGGAGGGGTGCAGGGAGATCCAGCACATGCGCAGTTGAGCTGTTACAATTTGGGAATGCCCCGGCTCTCTGCTCAGTTTTAAAGAATGACTGTGCCAGCTCAGAGCTTTTGGACTCGCTCAGAGATCATTTTCTCCGCGTGAGTCCAAAACCTCTGAGGTGGGCTAGATAAATGGCCATGGCGGGCTGGATGTGGCCCGTGGGCCATAGTTGGAGGACCCATGATTTAGATCATGAAGATCAACCAGAAACTGGGCAGCCCTCTGAGTGGGGTGGTGTAACATGGTGTTCTGCAACAGCAGGGGGTTGGACTTGATGGCCTCCATGGCCGCTTCCAACTCTTCTATGATTCAGTTGCGTTGCTGTTGTTGTAATGGATTATAACCTGCCTTTTCGCATCTTGCATGGAATATCGTCTCTTAAATAGTCACCTCTCCATTTCATCCTAACAACAGCAGCAACAACCCTGTGTGTGAATGGCTGAAGATAAGTGGCTGGCCCAAAGCCACCCAGTGAGTTCCATGGCTAAGTGGGGATGAGAACACAAGCCTCTCATGTCTCCCAGCCCAACCCTCTTTGCACCACACTGGCTCTTAGGTGCTTCAAAGTACCCCATGAGGTGTCTGTCTGAAATTGGAACTTGCTAACTCGGGAGAAGACATTTTTATGTATACAGATTTCTCAAGCTTTCCATGCCACAGCAGGGCAGCTCCTTTAAGCTATACTAGAGGACATAGAAATCAAGGAACTGAAAGTGCAAAGCAAACAGAAAAGGTCAGGCACCTGGTATCCTAGCACCAGGTACTATTGCTCCCGACTGCTGTGAAACAGCTGCCTGTTGCCCCAAAAATAAGTATTAGAGATGGTACAAGGCACATGCCAACAAAGTTCAACATATCAACCTACCAAAATTGTGATGGAGTTTTTCAGTGACAGTCTTTACCTGTTTTTTATATACTTGTAATGTGCATGAAACTACAGCTTCATAAGGAATCACTCGTACTTCAGCAAGCATCCCTGCCTGTCTTAACTATCTGTACTTTGAATGCTAGTGCATGCTTTAATTTGCTATGGAGTGTGTGATATCCTGTGATTGACTTCTGTTTTTGTTTCCCTTGAAGGTTGATGAAAAGGCTCTCAAACACATAACAGAAATGGGCTTCAGCAAGGAAGCAGCAAGGCAAGCACTGATGGATAATAGCAACAACCTTGAAGCTTCATTAAACTTTCTTCTCAACAGCAATAAGCAAACGACTGTTCAAGGGCCCCCCATTCGAGGTACAGCTTTCAAGTCTCTCTTGCAGAGAAGCATTTCCATAGAAACAAGCTAAAGTCAACAAGTTGTAACACTAAAATCAAAAGTTGTTGCTGCTGTGCCATCAATATTTTTCATAAAACTAGAGCCTGTAGTCTCTTCCCAAATAATATTGCTGGTGATGGGTTAGAGCAGGGATAGCTAATCAGTGGCCCTTGGGCAGAAGAGAAGCTCAGAGAAGAAAAGTCCCCCGACCATTGCCTACCTCTGGTTCCCAACAGATCACTCCAGAGGAAACGTGGCTCTTAACAGGGAAAGTTCCTCACCCTTAACTAGGTGCAACGTATGGAACATACAACATGATATTGCAACCCACGAGGGGTGGTGATGTCGAGGCCTCTTGATGTGAATTGCAAACCTGTTGAGAACTTGAGTGGTCCAACGGCTCAGTTACTAAGACACTCCAGAGACGCAGACAGTCGGAAGGAGTGGAAAGAGCACAAGAGCCTAGGGAATGAGTAAGCAGAAAGAGCTAGGAAGAGATGGTTGGAAGGAAGGATTGTCTGGGAGACATGTAGGAAGGAGGAGGAAAACTGTTAAAGAGAATGTGTGGAGAAGAGAGCTGCCCATAAACTATAGAGGTAAAGCTCAAGTCAGGTTCTTATATTTGAACTCAGCTAAGCCTCAGGCTCCAGGATTTTGATGTTTTCAGTTATGTATATATGGGAAAACAGTCTAAATTGAAGCTCTCTGAAAATTCTCCCCATGCTTTAATGTGCTCCTCTCTTAAATATGAAGGATGGGTCCCTCACATTGTCTGTGATGAGCATGTTTTTATAATTGGCTAAAGCAGAAGTGAAGGTGTTTGTAAACAAAGGATGATGTGGCAAATAGCCTGACCTGAGCAGAATTTCATCTATGTTCTTCTTCAAAAGTGTGCCCTGTAATACTGAGTGCAGAAACTATTTTCTGAACTATTTTGAATGTGTACCTGATATGACAATGGCCATTTCTATCTTTAAAAAAAAGTAGCACAGATAGCGTTTGAAAATGTTTGCATAAAAGGTAAAATTAGAGAATAAGAAGTGCTTATTCACCAACAATTCATGTTACTGGGTGCTTTAGGTAGTCAGCTGTGGCTTGCTGTACATTGAACTAGCATTTTATGACGCTTTTCCTTTGTTTTATTGATTCTTGTGTGGCTTCTTACTTGAATTTTTACCACTAATTTTTACCACTTCATTTTTATAGTAGGAAAGAATCCAATTCAAATATGCAACCCTCGGCTAGAGGCCGTGCTCAGTGGCTGTTTTGCATGTTGTTCATTTGTTTTTTTTCAAAGGAAACTAAGGTTTCAGATTGAAAAACCAATGCATGGTGGCTATTTTGGTTTACTAGGCAAAGCATTTCCTTATTGTAAGTTGCTGAATATATGCGAAATAAATGATTTGCATATCATTTTGAGTAGATATTATAGAAATAATTCTAAACACTGTAATTGAATTTGTAAGATGATGCTTTTCACTTGCATATTTATATTGATTATACTGAGTGATGTAACACAGAAGTTCTCATGTGAGCTTTTATTCTTTAATATCATGGATCTTGATTTTAGTGCTTAAAAGCCCGCCAATTCAAGAAAGAAATCTTAAGGAAACAGAATAGGTCATCTTCAGTTGCTTTACCATAGAGACTCAAGTTTATTTCCCTGTGTCTAAACGTGCTATGTGGCTCATCTCCAGGGAAAGGAAAAGGCAGAGGCCGAATGCGCCCTGAAGATGAGGAGGAAGTGGGAAATTCCAGGCCATCTGCTCCAAGCACATTGTTTGATTTCTTGGAGTCTAAAATGGGTACTCTTGCAATAGAAGGTATGTAGAAAGGATGCGAATGATTCTGTCTGTATCCCTCCCTCCCTCCGTCCTTGCCTTTTATAAGATGTTTACCTCTTGCTGCTTCCTTTTCATGAAAAGAAACTGGTTTGGGCTCTGAATCTTAACTTTTGAGTTCCATGAAGAAGCTTGCTTGCGCTCCCTCCCTCTCTCCCTCCCTCCCTCTCTCTCTCTCACACACACACACAGCCTTTCAATTTTTTGTTGAGTTACACCTGGCTGTGCAGTGTCACTGGGGAAACCTAATAGTCTGAAACAGTCAGTGGTGATCACATATTAGAGGAAATTGGTCAAGGCAAAGGGTAGTCAGTTCCATGAAAATTTTAACTGGTTTTGAAAGCTACTTCCTCTTCTCCATGGCTTTGGCTAGGGGATGTAGTGGGAATGACAGCCAGCATGCCCACATTATTCGCAATCTGGTATGAATTGGACAAAAATGGTAGGAAAGTATTTTCCACTGGCAGCGGGCCTGAAGTAACTACATCTCATGCAGAAGCATCGCCCTAGTTGAAGACATCACTGTACCTTCACTGAACAATTCTGTACCTTAATTAAGCTGTTGAAGGAGGGATGCTGCTGCTAAGCAAGCAGAATGGCTCCAGGATCCTGTACGCACCCAGTCCTTGAGGGAAGAGGAAATGAGCACCACCCAAGAAGTCCAGAAATGGTGGAAAACTAGGAGATAAGACCAAGGATCATGAGAAGAGATGGTGATGTCACCCGCATGCCACATAGACTTCTTACATCCTCGTGGGCTATCCTAGATTAGACCCCCTCCAAAGTCTTAAATTATGCGCCATGGAGTTCTCCATTAAAGGTTAGCGGATGTGGCCTGTGACTTGAACAAGAATTTCCATGTCTTCAGAGCAGGCAATGGCTTCCTCATGCAGCCATTCCCAGGCACCTTTTGGGACCTGGGACTGCTACACATACAGGATACAGACTCGTCTCACCATCCCCTTGAGGGAAGCCACTGGTTGCCACTACAGCAAAATGGTGATGGGGGAGAAACTGCCACAGCCATTCTGCCTTGCAGAAGATGTTTTACGCATCCTTGGTGATCTCTTTGGGTTGCTTTTTCTGGACCCTCAGCTGGAGTGGAGGGAAGGGTTACTGCTTGGGGTGTTTGTGCCTGTAGCCATGAGACAAGGTTTGAACAGTAGAAGTTTTGGCCATTTGCTCTGTGTCCTGGGTCTGTTCTGGAGAAAGAATACTGCTATTGTTTGAATGATTCCCAAGATTCTAGTTTCTATTTATAATAAAAGTTGCTTGGTTATATCCTAGACAAGTAACATTGTATGATATTTCACAAAAACCGTGCCTTTCATTTTTGTAAAGGCATGCTGCGGTGGCTGAATAGATTAAGCTGGAGTTCTTAATCCGCAAGCCAACTGCATCCATATTTGCTTTGTGAGTGATAATGATCTCATATTTCCTCTGGAGTTCTTGCCAGATGGTACAACAGAATATGTATACTGCATGGAGAACTTGCTAAGAGATGTGCTGTGATGCCCATTTGATTTACTTTCTATGAGTCATCATAGTCTGCTTGAAACAGGTCTCCATTGCTGAAGGTTTATTCTGTTTGTTGACAGATCTCCTGGCTGTGCTGCTATTATAGTCTCAAAAATCCATCCTGGCGGCCCATGAATAGTGCCTAGTACAGAGATTGCTGCAAATTAAGGTGAATTTGCAGACTCTAGACTTCTCTTTGTTGGGTACCAAGCTACTAAAAATAATCAAATATTTTACAGTCATTTATTGACTGACTGCAGATGGATATTTATTGTAATATAAGCCAGTTATTGACAGTTTGTCAGTTACTGTGTAATAAGCTTCATGTTCCACAGATCCAACTATTGTCTCAAGGCACAAGTTAAATTTGATTCCTTTGACTTTTGTGTAACTTACATATTTGAGGTTAATGTAATTTGGCTTCTTCCTTGAAGCAATTCTTTAGCTGTTTCAGAAACGAATCAGAAACATTATATTGGTTTGTTATTTGAGGGTATATGATGCAGAACATTGTGGCTCATTGCTCTATTATTCCCCCCAAAGAGGAGAATATTGTGAATTGTAGGTTATTACAATGGCACATACTTTGGTCCCGAAAGCAAAGTGACAGTTTGATAGCTATATGTAAGCAGAATGCTTGAGAAACAATTTAGTAGTCCTAAAGAGGTCCCTGTCCTCACTGAGCCTTTTGGACAAATAATTGATCAACCAACAAAAACAAAGCCAGTAAAAAGTATGGATAGGCTAATGAATCTTGAAGCAAAATGTTCAAGAGATTTTGTTTGACCTTATTTGTACTTGGGAGAACTAGTGGCATTTCCCTTCGAAAGACTTGGTTTGGATTTGCTGAAAAGAACCAACTGAGGAGTGTGCAAGAAATTAGAAAAAAGAGGAAAGGGTAGTTAATTTCTTGCTTGAGCCTCTCAAAAGGAATTGACAAGATGTGCGGAAAGACAATAGAAATTGAACGATTGGGGGCCACAGTAGATCAAAGGAGACCTGGAGCTCTTTGTGTACTAAAGAGTTAAAAGTGCAAAACCCTCAAACTGAAGACAGGGTAGTGAAATTACGTATGCGTTGCATTGCTCACATCAAGTGGGCTTTTCATCGGACTGGGAGTTGCAATCCCAACAACTCACATGGCAGCGCAGTGGTCCACAGCACTCAGTGAAAAGGGTTGCCCCTTGGGCTTGTTGCCATGACAGATTCAGAGTTTTCATGTATTACAGAAGGCCTATGTTGTTGATGGAACACAAGGTTGGAAAATCTCTTGCAAGATGTCACAGGTCAAGGATGTTCAGATCCCTCCTGCTCAGAATCTGGTATGGTGTTGCTGGTTCCTGTGACATGATACATAACAACAACAACAACGAGATCAGCCATTCTCTTTTATAGCATTAACAACTGCTCCCCCCGTGCCCTCCCAATTCTATTGCATTATTTGTTCTCAAATGAGCCATTAACCAAAACTCCCCCAGAGTAAATACACACTTTTGCTGGACAGTTTTAACAGACCTTAATTTGACACTTGAGAGCAAGACATGCTTTTGTCACACTGCTAGACATCTCCTCGGCTATTATGGTAAAAAGTTTTGGAAAATGGGCTGGAAAATGCTTCAGTCTTTGCCTTAATTGCAAGACAGGACAGCTTTTGTCTTTTGCTAGGTAGTTTTAAGATGACAAGCATTTCCCTTTTAAGCTGTCAGTCAATCATTTTATTTACTTAGGCTCGCTTAAATTTGTGACCTTGAAACAATCGAACCAAGCTAACCTTTTTCTTTTCCTCCTTTAAAGGAAGCAACAGGAATTCACTGGGTTGGAAACATCAACCCATGATGTTTAATAAAGTCAATGTTTATTTAATGGATGGTGGCTTTCAGAGACAAAAATTACCGTCAAATACAAACGGGCTGATGTGACAAGAGAATTACACCAGCCCAGTGGGCCTGCCTGCCTCAAGGTGGGCTCTAAATGAAATAGTTCTAACATATGTTTCTGAGTTCAGTCAGAAGTCGTGAAGTATGTTAGTGACATTAACCATGTTAGAGTCCTTGAACACTCTAAACTTCAAGCACTGCTTACGTAAAGCTGAATGTAGTCTGTCTAAACAACTGACTTAAGAATGCAAAACAACTCAAAGCAGCCTTTGCAATTACATATGTATAGTTCAGTTCAGTGTAGACAAGGTATCAGGCAATGGAAACAGTGAATCTCATTGATTCAGAGCTTTACACCAACAAAAACAAAAAGTTCAATGCACCTGCTGATATATTATCTGTCTAAAAACAAACGTCAAATTGGTTAACTTGATTCTCAGCCTCTTCCAGACAAGGCTAAAGCTCCTTGTGTTGCTTGCAGCCCCCTTCTTGGCTATTTGGTGATCCCCAGTGAATTGCAAAAGGACAGCTGTGTGTCCATCGCACATCACGCCTGCACAATTTTCTCTCCAGAGATTGCAGCTCTTTTCCCTGCCTGCTGCTGCTTTTCCTGAGACTATATAATAAAGAAAGAAAGTCTTAGCCAATGTCATTCCTTTCATCAGGCTTTCAGTTCAAAGCCCTCTGCATGAACTAAAAGGTGTCTAGTCCCTAAACAGTCGAAAGGTCTAGGCTGAAGTGTCACGGTGAAAACCTCCGATCAGAGTTGGTTTACGGGAAACGGCAGTGGTGTGTTCTGAGCGGCACTGTGTCTCGGGATCTACAGCTATGCACAAAAAAACGGTTTTCATGTAATGTGAATTCTTGGATTGCTAATTTTACTCCTAGTGTCTTGGAAGCATTTTCTAAACACAGGATCAGAAGTTGGAAGGTCCTGGAGGGGGGTTGCTGTTATCTGTTACCTGAACCTGGGTGGCAGGAGCTGTTGGAAGAGGAAGTGGTCCTCAGATAATGGATGATTTTGTAGTGGGGGCAGCGGTGTGACACGCTGCAGGCTGAAGTATTTGTGAGATCCCGGTTGTTGTGAACAATAGCAGTATGACTTTAAACCCCATACATTATTTCTGTGCTGGGTAGCTAACGTCATTTCTGTTTCCAAATAAAATCTCTACTGCATAAGCTGTGCTTAATGCAAACTGGATGTGCCAGTAATAGGTGCTGTTTTTCTTCATAGAGCCAAAACCTCAAATAGCTCTGCAGCCTCCAGGACAGCAAAGGGGACTGAATACTGAGCAGAATGGCATAAAAGTGTATAGCCATCAAAGACATGCTTCCCGGAATGAAACCCGGCAGCCGAGGAATGAGAAACCACCCCGTTTTCAGAGGGACACTCAAAATTTGAGGCATGTCATGGAAGGGGGTGGATCCTTAAGAGCCAGAGTGTCAGAAAAGCAACATTCTTTGGTCTCTGACCAGTGGGCGGAGGAGAGAAATAAGTGTGATAGACTTTATTCTCGAAAAGATCTTGTATACCCCACAGCGATTCACCCTGGTGACTTTCATTTCAAGAGGAGAGACAACACTCTACTGAACAGGCAAGGGAAAATTCTGTCGCCCATGGAAATGAAAGAGAACTCTGCTATTCAAGATCCAGCTGATAACAATAACCAGAAGCAAGGAAATAGGGAAGGCCAGATACACCATCCTGACAGTTTTTATGACAGGAAAGCGCTACTGCTAACAAATGAGTCTTACACCAGTTTAAAGAATGAGCAGCACTTTGGTGTAAACATAGATTACCAAAATCCTGTTAGAACTGATCGTTTTAGTTCCGTACCAAATGGAGATTTGGAACATTTTCAGAAAGGAAGGAGAGTTGGACCTATTAAATTGCCTGCACCCAATATGGCTACATCATTTGATGGCAAAATGTTCTATGACATTGGGCCCAAAAAGAGATCTGGGCCGATAAAACCAGAAAAAATGTTGGAACCATCTATTTCAGGAGAGTATGGGAAAAGCTGGCAACCTGGGGATGAATGTTTTGCTCTTTACTGGGAAGACAACAAGGTATGTCCTACTCAAAAGGGTTTTAATGACACTGACTTAAATGGATCAGCCATCATAATTGTAAATCATGGATGGTTTGGGGGAAAGGGAATATAAGCATGATAAATGCTTTACTTACTTTGGTTTTCTCTTCTACTTGGAGAAATAAGTGGTTCACTGCCACCAGGATGTATAGAAGTAAGAAATTGCTTGCCATATAAGTAGCTTTGGATATTGCAGAGTACGTTTTCTTAAAGCAGTGGTCTTCTGTTAATTTTAATTTGCACCAGTGATAGTTGCGATGCAAACACTGAACGTCTCAATGATACTATTCTGAATGTTTTACTGCTGTACAAAATCTGAAGAGGTGGATGTATAGCCATGTCAGTTTACAGTATATAAATGGAAGATTTTAAGTTTTTCAAGCAATTAATTATACTTTGTCAACCCATACATTACTAGAGAGCCAGTGTGATGTAGTGGTTAAGAGCATGGGAGTAGGACTCAGCAGATCTGGATTCTAGCCCCCACTCAGCCATGGAGCCAACTGGGTGACTTTGCGCCATTCTCAGACTCTCAACACAACTTATTTCACTGGGTTGTTGTTGTGAGAATAAGATTGAAAGGAGGAGCAGAATGATGTAAGCTGCTTTGAGTTCTTTAAAAGAAAAAGGCAGGGTATCAATCAGTCAATCAATCTTATAGGTGCTATTTGCATTTGAAAGAAATGTAAATTGATTTATACTTAGACACAAGCAACAATTCATTATTAAAATAAATTGAGCTCTCTTTTAAAAATATATATTCTCAATTTCCAGTGAATTGTAATACTAGCCTCTGAAACAAACTAACGTGCCCTTAACTCACACACTTTGCTAGTTTGGTTGGTTAAGGTACTGACTGATTAAAGCTTGCTTCCTAGAGGAGATGACCTCAGTGGGATATTTTAAAGGAGAAGGATAGTCAAAGTATCTATATGATTATTTTATGTGAAGGGAATTTAGAAGCAAATGTGCCTGTATTGCTGCACATTTCAATATACTAGGTACATCTATTTTTTCACCCTTGCTGATTTTATAGTAGATCTCTTTTTATTACACAGTTTATGCATAGATTGTTACTTTTGCAATTGAAATATGTGAGCTTCTATTTTGAAATGGTGTGTTTTTTCCAGTTTTATCGTGCAGAAATTGAAGCTCTTCATTCCTCTGGGACAACGGCAGTTGTTAAGTTCTGTGATTATGGAAACTATGAAGAGGTGTTACTAAGCAACATCAGGCCCATTCAAGCTGACACCTGGGTACGTGACAATAAATTGTATACAAAGAGATAAAGTACATAGTTCTTACGAACCATGAAGCCATAAACAGATGACTGGTAATCGTGCAGAGGGGTTTGAAGTAAAAGCCTGAAGAAAAGAATTCTAGAACTGGCTAAGACCTTCTTTATTACATGTCCATCCATAACAATGCCTTAATGAAGCATGTGGTCTTACTCTCATGTAATAAAAATATGTAAATCGTTCTGGCAATATACTCTACATATTACTAGCAAAGTAATATTTATATGAAAAATTCCTACTTTTTTAAAGTATACTCTGTCAGATTAAGGGTTCAGATTGACGGCTTCCGTATAGTTTTGTTTTAGTTTAGAAAATGATGAATTCATAAGATTTCAATTCCAAAGGTTTTTTTAAATCTGCGTGTTCAGCTAAAATTAGAACAGTTTCTATCATTGTTTGGATGTGTTTTTCCTTTCACAAATCTGACATAAGCATATTAGGTGGGAGTGATGATCATAAATACTTCATAAAACAAGTCATTCTGAAAGGTCTTACATGTCATGTCCATAAAAAAAAATATGCAAAGCTCTGATTAAGTAAAACGAGATGTGACGTGTGGAGGGGGCTGTTTAGTACGGGTTTTGAGCAAGAACGTTCCCTAAACTTAATGGGCTCGCATCTGTGAAATGCAAGGAAACTTGCACGATTTTTCCTTGATTTTCCACTCAGTCTGCAGCCCCACACAGCAGCCCCTTCCTTAGCGTCTTCCCAATTCCATGAAGCTTAGAGCAGGTGCAGGGGGAGAAGTAAGCCTACACAAGCATCCATGCACGGACTGAACTTTGGTTCACTACCCATTGCCTTTTAACTGAGTTTTAGTAGGGCTGTCTGTATAATTGACTCTCTCTTGCCGAGGACACTTCATTGCTGCCATGCTAATGGTACACAGAAGAGCGAACACTCAAATTGGCTTTTATAGTTTTAATTTTGAAGTGCTGTCTCTGACTCCTTTTGTGTTTATTTTTGACAGCCCAGTAGAAATGCTAAAAATCCACTAATGTGTTTATAAATTTTATGACTTATTACAGCAATTCAAGTAGCAATTACCAGAACTCTTGTTACATGTGTTCATGGTACTGATAATTTCTCAAGTTTAATTCACTCATGCTGATTCAAATATATTCTGGCAGGTGGAAGACCTTGGCATCCTATGTTTACCCTTTCATACAAGCTTCTTTGTTCTCTTACTGAGAGGTCCCCCCCCCCCCCCCGGGACAAGGTTAATTATGCAATTTGAAGGCAACAGGGGTTACAACCATTAGATTCCAGGTCTCCCTCCCTCCCTCCATGCCTCTGTGCAGTCCAGTCATCTGCTAGCTACTGGCATCTATTCAAATCTGAAATGTATTAGATATTTCCCCAATTCATGCTGCAGTGCCCCTACACATATTCCTGAGGAATATGGACACATGATGGAAGAGGTCCAGCCAACATTGAAGTATCTGTTGAAGCCCTGCGAGCTGTAACTCATACTCTCTGTAGCCTTGAAGGGTCAAAACCAACAGAATTACATTTCTTAGTGTGTCCAGCATCTCCAGGGCAGTGGAGAATGTTCTAGGATGCATCTCATGGGAAATAAAGGCTCCGAGAGCCTGGTGAGCATTAATCATTTTGTAGCAGCTCAGCTACCCAAAACAGTCCAGATGCAGAGTCCAGTTAGTTTTTCAGAAGTCTAGCAGATGCCCAGCAAATAAATCTGGTTAATTTAATTTTCCACTGCAGGTAGAATGGGATCGGGGAATCCACCCAGTGCTCTTGCTTTTATTTGTATTGGTGTTCTGCTAAAGAGGGGAGCTGCTCTACTGGTTGGGAATGCTCTGGACGTACCTAGCCTCTTACCTGATCCTGGCTGCCTTGTGCTGCTGTGTGAGATGGCTGCAGGCAAAACAGCTCTAGACTCCATGCTTTATTAGGAGCCTGAGGGTGTACACATGCTTCCCCCACCCCATTGCCTGTATTTATGCGTAGAATGGACAGACCAATCCAGATTTCTCCGTTATGAACTTCCGTAGCGGCTATAAAGTCTTTGAACAGAAAAGTCACCTGTTCACCTGCGGTGACTTGGAGGCTGCAGCCTGCGTGATTAATCTTTCAAAGTTGCACCTGTTTCTAATGTTCTTGCCTCAAATGATGTATAACAGGTAGAGGGAATACAAAATTTTAGTCTGAGGCTCAGCACCCTGAGCTAGCAGGCAGTGCACCCTTGGGATTCCTTGGAGTCAGGCCGTGCAAGGGCGTGGGTTGCAGGAGGCAGCCCGCGCACCGTCCGTGCCATTGCCAGTGGAAGTGCTGTGCATTTAAGCATGTGCCTTGAATGTTGATGCTGCCTATGGAGGAGCACTTGGAAATGGCATTCCCCTCTTGCTTGGGTACCGTAGAATCCAACCTTTTTTGATTTCATCAGCAACCAACAAGAAGTGACGTGGGGTGGGGTGGTAGGCTCTGTTTTGGAACTGTGAAGATTAAATCCCGATCTGGTTTGTTCTCAAGGTTCTTTGCCATGTTGTTTGTGTTATGTCAGACTAAATTCCATCCATTTACTAATACCAAAGCATCTGGCAAGGAATTCAGGAAAGTAGTACTACTGTAGTAATTGCATTTCTGTTATATGAAAAATCAATGAAAGGGCTACATGAATTCTGTATGTTCCATAAAGCAATAAATGTGGGGTTTTGACTTTTGAATGAACTCTTACTATGTTGGCATGAGGTTCTTTCAATAGAAAATGTAGATAATGAAGAAGCTTTTGCTTTCCTTCTGTTCAAGGATTGTTTAAACATTGCTCTTGGCTATAGATCTGTACCTGATATATGTAATCCACTGTTGTGCTAACTGTAGCAGTGATCACAGAATAAAGGTATATGTTTGCAAGAAATCAGCCCAAAATTAAATGCCATCACAAAAATAAACTTCTTTTGCACCATTTAAATAAAATTGAAAAGCATGCATTGTTCAGAGACTTCAGACTAAATTTAGTCTGTGCTGTAGAAATGTAAAATAAACACAAGATAACTTGAACCCAAAGTGTTATATGTTTTTCTCAGATTTCAGGAATATACAAACATATATATATATATATATATAGATATATAGATATATAGATAGATATAAATATAAAAATGTATATATGTATATATATGTATGTGTGTGTGTATATATATATATATGTATATATATAATCTTTTTCTTTTTTTTACAAATGACTGTATCATTACTTCTATCTGATTGCATTATTAATGCCAGTGTTTCTTCTTTCCCACCTGTGTTTGAGTGCTGAAGTAATCTTAAGTATCATTTGCTTTACTTCTAGAGGCAGCATTTCACCATCTGGCTATACTATATATGTTAATAATTACATAATTACTGCTTAGGCTACTGCAGCCCTACTAGTATTTCAGAAATACTGAAGTGCTGCCAAGAGAAAGTGCTTCAGAAGTGGGTGCTAATCTTGACAAACAGGCACCTTACATCAGCCAATGATTTTAAGTTTTCCACCTTCACAGAGCAGTTTGCCAAGGAACTCAGGATTCTGGAGCATTTTTAGGATGCACAGGAACTTCATATGAGACGCTGCTCAGGCATCATGCTGCACATGCTGCACATGCAAGAATGGGGTGGGCAGATAGCATTCTTGATCATTGGACATGCTGACAGGGGCTAATAGATGTTAAAGTTCAGAAGACCCGGCGCGTTCTCTTCTGCCCACCTTTGGCCTAGAACAAGTATATCCAACATTTCAAAGTTGGAAATAATTATTCCATACATTTGTTCAGTTTTTAGTCCTGCCAGGACACTGGACATAAAGTAAGCCTTCTGCATGTCTGAACTCTCTTTCAAACTTGCACGTTCTAGTTTTGTATTAACTGCCAGCATGCTGGAAATCAGCAGGAAAGTGAAGTGGTGAATAGCGCAGATACTCTGGATAAACTTGCACAGTTTCATCCACATGAGCAAAACTCAGCGCTATGTGTATTTGTGTTTGTTAGTGTACTTAAGTTGTCCAACCCACACATGTGAGCAGATTTATGTTAGGGCAAGGTCTCCTATCCCGAAGTATCTGGGTTGTATGTGTCACACTGCAGAGCAGTAAGGGAATTTTCACATGGGTAATAGGAAGGAGGAGGAACAACGGGAAATGCCATTGGTGCATGTTGACCCCAGCCTGTATGTTGTTTGCAGTGTATATTCAACCACTGTTGATGCTACCAAGTTGGGTTAATAATCTTAAGTAGTGAAGGACCAAAGCTGCCTATTTTGCCATTCATTTGTAGATTTCTTGAAGCTTCTGGACAAATTATATGCCTATTTAGAAGCAGAGGGCTCCAGCGGGAGACAGGGATGACTGCTTTTAGCGTAAAACTAACAAAGCTCCTTCATTTAGTTTAAATGTACTTGTTGTGTTAACAGTGAAATACAAATATTGGGCAGTCATGCCTACCTACCTGCTCCTTGTTTGCCTGTACTGATCACTGACCCTCTGAAATGCTCCTATTGAATGGACTACAAGGAAAAACTAGTACCATAGGTGATAGATTTCCTCATTTACCTTAGGCTTGATAGAACATTTATGCTGAAATTAGGTTTGGGAGAATGATAAAGTGGCCCATGACTTCAATAAAATATTCCATGAATAATAAAATGTTACTTGGTAGCATCACTCACTCTTTTTATCTGAGCCTGATATCTTCTAAGGGCAACATCAGAAATCAAGTGCTGTATGATGCTCAGTCACGGCAGTCAAGATTTCTTCCTTTCTCCTATTTAGGAGCAGGTGTTCCCTCCTTGTGGACTATTTCACAACTCAGCTCCCTAGTCCTGCTGTCCTCATTTCGCCATATGCTGTATTACATGGAACTCCTGAACAGAGTTCGAATAAATAAGGTGGTGCATGTGGAAAGGAGTCTGTTGAGAAGTTTAAATATCAGTGGTGACACATGAGGAGCAGTAGTTCCGATCCAAACCCAGGTTTGGGTCAGATAATGTAAGGAATGTCAACATCTCTTTGCCCATGCTAGAGTACTGTGCAATGGTTTCATGACATCAGTAAGTCATACCTGGTGTAGTGCTGCTTGTGCTTCTAAGCATTTATAATGGTGAAGAGCTCAACATTTGGATCCAGGCACTAATCCCCAACAAGTCATCTTGAGGAAAGTTAAGATTGCCAAAGCTTATCTGCTTGGTTGGCTGTGAGCTTCATTCTATTCTATTCTATTTTTTATTTTATTTTATTCAGTGATGGAAGTAGTCTTTTGGGCTCCTTGATGTGTTAACATTTTCAAGCATAAATCATGAGAAAGGCACAGTGTGAAAGAAACCAACCTTTATGAATTGACTTCCATGTAATGTGCGAAATCAGCATTCAAATGCAGACAGACCAGAGTTCATTTTAGGAGCAGTATTGGTTAACATAAAGTAAAGGCTTAAGAAAGTGCTGTAAAATAGAACGTAACGAGGTACAAACAAAAGGCAAAACAAAACCACCCCAGTATCAGAAATCTATGCTATCAAAAGCCAGAATGAGAGAGAGAGGGGTGGGTGGGACGTGTGCGTACTCAGCTTATCTAGATCCCATAACAAGTAGCATTCATATTTTTGAATCCATTTTGAATCCATTGAGAAATATAAATGCAGGACATTGTGCATAAACAAAGGGATAGGCTGGTCTGTATACATAACAGACTATCAAGAAAAGACCTTATTCTCTAATTTTGCCCCCACTCTCCTTCATATTTCTAAGCCAGAGCTATATATTCAATGGGCACCCAACACATTGGTAACTTTGATTCCAAAATGGTTGCAAGAGTAGTTTCATTTGTTAGAGGTAAAAGATAATCCATTCTGAAAATCATTTCATTTTGGAGTCCATTGTGAGCAAAGGCTCCCAATCTTGTCAAATAATCCTTGATTTCTCATGGTTTAGGTATGATCAACCTGAGGCCAAATTAGTGTATTAAGCAAAATGAGATGGTTGATTCAATTGAATTCCTTCACACATGCATTACTGTCTTCTCAAGCAATAATTCACTTCTGCCTGCTTTCTAGAAAGCAACTTCTGACACTTTTAAAAAATAGCCTTTTTATTTTAAAGTCTTGAAGACATTGGGAAGGAAGCTGGCAGGATTTTTTAACATGAGTAGCACCATGTCCTGCTTACCTGACATGATTCAGCCCTTAAGATCTGCCATGGTGAAAAAATCTGACTTTGATGAGGCATATTTATGATCTTTGAAAGATGCTGGCATTTTGGGTGGATGTGTGATATGGGAGTCGTGAGAAGGCAGCATGTGTAAAAGTGAAGGTGGTTTGGCATCATGGGTAATTCAAGTTTATCACACTTTCCTGGAAAAGAGATTTTGTCAATGTGAACTAGCTGTATTCGAAAGTGCACTGGCTTTTTCCCCTGTTTTAATATGATAAAAAAAATCATGTTAAAACAATTGAAATGCATGGTGAGAAGAACCCCTGGGGATCCACCCCTCATTCCAGGGGTCTGCCATGCTGGAATTGGCTGAATCAGGGCATCCACTGTGGGTGACAGCATGACCTGATGGTGTGGAAGCCGCCATTCCTCCACCATCTGAACTGACAGACTTAATTATCAGCTGGGAGTGAGTGGCCACAGTGGGTGGCCCTCCAAAGCAAAGAATAGGAGTAAAAAAGCTGGGAGACAGGATAGCTTTGGCATAACAGGGAACTGAGTGCTGAGAAGCAGGGATGTAGAGTGATGGAGGAAAGAAGAAAGCTGCAAAAAGCTCTTTTGTCAATAGCCCATAGAATGTAACTATTGAATGGTATGGAAATACAAGAAATGAATATATCAAAGAAGGTCGAGTAGAAAGAGAAGACGTAGAAGAGATGCCTTAGGGGATGTCTGGAGGGACATAGGGATGGATGGATGGCTATTAAAGTACATTTAGGTTGTCTTTAAAGGCAAACTTTTTTGTTCCTGGAAGCCAGAGCAAGGAGCTTCTGGCAAATGTCCAGGCAGGACCATTCAACTCCCTTGTACTCCATATAAAGCAAGCTGTTCCAACAGGACAACCTATACCCTTTTGGGGAGAATTCACGCCAAGGGCCTTTTAACCCCAAGCCAAGAATTGAGACAGTGGTAAATGGGTAGAGAAATGTTGCTGGATGAAGGGCCTCAAGACAAGCTCCAGAAGAAGCAGCTAACGTCCCGTAGCAAAAGGGACCAAGCCTGAGTGGGAAGGGTCAAACCCCAGTTATTTTGGAGATTGGAAAATTTAACAGAAGTGACCTTCGAGTTCCTGCTAGAAAAATGTATTTGACCAAACACATTTTTAGCAATGTGCTGTATGTCTACATACACTGACTTTACAAGGTCTTCTCAGTTCTCCTCAATTAAAAAACCTCACTCGCTTAAACAGTATTCCAAAAGTTCTACTGATGGAACAACAGCTACATTTCTAGATAACCTGTTTCCTTATTCTTCAACGCCTAAAGAAACCATTTTCTTTCTTTTGCTCAGCATAACTTTTAGGTAGCAGCATTCTAAAGCGTTTTTGGAAGGTTGGCTATTTCATTTTGTTTGACACCTTTTAAATTCTAAACCCTCACAACATGTGGTGTTCAACTTCGATTCAACTGCTTCCTTTTCTGAATCGAGTGCTCTCTGACCCATCCAAATGGATCAGTCTGAAACAATCCGAAAGACATGAATTAGTATGGTTTTTATGGAACATGCTCACACTGAAGGTCTGGGTCTCTAGTTTACAGGAGCTTGGACTGATTAACAGAAAGAAACAAAAAGCTCTTCTCTGTACTATTGAATTAAAGGAACCTGGGCCATCAGACTGAGAGCAGTCCTGTTTCACTGAAGGTTGTCCGTAATGATTTCTAGTGGATTGAGGTACCTCCATCTTTGACCCTCAACACCCTCTTAGAAAGTGTTGGAAAGTCCTATTTCCTTTCTTAGAGTAATTCTGGACACTGACAACAACGGTGTTCTTGTTAACTATTTCCAGACATTTTGGTGCATGTTGGCCCCCATCAGGAGAGAATAGAAGAACCATTTCTTCCTTCCTGGTCCCTTTGAAGTCCCACATGTGGGTTTCTTGCATTCAGCAACATTTGGGACATTCTGCACTAGACAAAACTGTGGGTAGCCCAAAACCCATAGGCATAGTTCTTCCCTTCACTTCACTTTCTCCCCCACCTTTTAGTTTCACAATGGAGCTTTTGTGAACCATAAATAAGGCCACAATTTTATTGTATCTTATTTTCTACATCACCCCGCCCTGTTTCTTTCTCTGTCTATGTGCACACACATAATTTTGTGTTCTGAGAAGGTGGGTTCTTAACCACTTCCAAGCAGCTGCTCCTGGTGGAATGGACATCCATCCAGACATGTTCCATTTATGGTGATAAGATACACCCTATTATGGGCCTGACTGTGATTTCTGCTGCCTTGGTGAGGAACATGTAGCAGATAAGTGCCCTGTTCCCGGTGCTTCATCAGGCAGGCATCCGAAACACATTCAGCTGCAAAAAACACTCTTGGAGAAGGGCAGTGAGGCCAAGATGTCCAAGAAGTCACTCCTTGGTATGTTGCAGCTATTGACAGAAAAAAATGTTTTAAGGGAGGAGGAAGCTAATTATTGGGACTTCAGCAGCTGCAAAAAGCATAGTATATCTGGGCACAACAAAGTGTCCTGCACCATAAACATGAGGAAGCCACACCACTTGGTATTAGAGGGCTGTGGAGACAGTTTGCACACCATTCATCTGTTCATCAGGAAAGTAGAAGCAGGAACATGAATGCTACTGTCTTGGCCTAAAGGAAGATGAGAATGGACTTCTTATGTGGTGCTTAAATGTTCATTGTCAGTCCTCGCTTTGTATTACTGCATTTTGCCAAAATCAAAGGGTTTCCTGCACAACCATTCCCTACTTTTACTTCACTCTACTTAAGGATATTCAGTTGCCCCTCCTCTAAATGGAAAATGGCCTGCCTCGCATACCTAATACTTGCCTTTTTGGACCTATATTCATCTAAACCTAAGATGCTCCAGAAGGAATTGTGAGACCACCTTCCAAGAATGTCCTCCAAGCAGCCACCAAGATGACAAGGATCCACTTAGGATCATGGTGGTGAGCCTGTAGGGTCACTGCTCTTTGGTCTAGGGCACTGTCCAAGACACAAGATCCATCAGTCATTCTGTTCGAGCTTAAGCAGTTCAAGCTTAAGCAAGCTCTGCTCCAGAGATTTTCTGTGGCCTGCACCCACTTGATTTTGCATGATTCTAGAGCTGCTTCACATGGCCCGTGTAGTTTTCTTTTAGGTGTGTGGAACTTGGATAATCAGTGGTGGTTGGGGACCATTTTTAATAAGGAAATGTGCCATGCTGAAAGTTCCCCTGATCTTTGATGCTTCTGATGCTGGAAGGAAAGAAGAGGCCGCCCTCTTCCCTGAAAGGAAAGTCCTATTAAATCCCAGTGACATTGACCTACCTTTTAGATACAATGGAAGCCAAGTCCCAATGATGGTTAATGCACAAGCATAAGTCCCCAATCATCCAACCTGCATGCTCCTATATTTTCCCCATTCGGCTGATTTTCCCCTTTGCTTTTAATCTTTCTAACAGGAGGTTACAGTTAATTTAACATAAATGAAGGGAAGCAGATGGGATGCCCAAAATTCAAGTTTAAATTTAAATTCATGTTCATAGGTTATTGGAATGGTACATGCAACATCTGGTGAAAGAGCTTGCAGACGTTTAGGTGGTATCTGAAGTTTAAAGGGGAGCAATCTTCTTAAGTTATCTGCTACACCAATCGGTTTTGGCTTGGAAATAAAAATAAGAGCAGGAGTTGTGTTTAAAAATATCCTTGCTGTTGCAACCCTTCTATTTATCTCTGCTAGCTCTTTCTATAAATGATGGGAACCTCAGGGCCTCACAAACCTCACAGTAAGCCATCTGAGCTTGTACAAATCGTGCTGAAAGTTCTCTCTTCCTCTTCTCTGTACAACGGTTACCTTTTAGTATAACTGCAGTGAGCAGTTTACTTACACCAGGTGTTTTATCATGCTTCTTCAATCAGTTTACAACAGGTGCATAGAAATGGTATCTACTCTGCTGTCAATTTCACATTAGCATTCATGTGCAGCATAAACAGTTTGAAAGAAGATCATACGCTCTTCGAGACCATATATTCTGTTTACATACAATTATTCAACCCAGCTGTATTATCATATATTTGTGTTTAATGGAGATCTACCCTGATTTGCTCATTTATATTCCTGGATGGTGTGATTTATATTTATATTCCTGGACAATGGCACAGTTCTGACACTTGCTCAGTAGTAATCGTCCTTGTTATGATAGTATCACTTAGAATCTGAAAGTGACATATAACCATCTCTCTGCCTGTTTGGAGGGCAACAGATCACAGAAACCTAGGGGCGGTTTGTCCAACACAATACCTTTCTGTGGGTTCTTTATGTGCACGTGGCCATCTTTTTGAATATGTAACTCCTGCATAGGAATTGTCACACCATGCAAATCTAGCAAGTGTGGTTATGCAAGAGCAAAACATAACCTGAGGTCTGTTTGGGGCTTGTTTGAGGGTTGTTTAACCCTTGTATAACCCCCAGTCGGTTCACATGGCATGACATCTCCCGAGTGGGGTTGCAAATGCAGTCGACGAGTGCTGCTGTTTTTTGGTTAAATCACCTATGGCAAGTGAAGCCATGTTATCCAACCCTTCATGTCCATGTGGGACACCATATCATATAGCAACATTCACATTATGCTCAAGTACTATTCCCAGTACTACTATAAAGAACACATGAAGACTACCACCGGCTGAATAATTACCTGAACATGGTCATTTAAGCAATGCATTCAGTCTTTAATTTACTGATATGTAATGCCAGTAATGGGACACCAGTAAAGGATGGTATAGAAGAGCTTTAAATGATTGAATGAATGAATGAATGAATGAATGAATGAATGAATGAATGAATGAAATCAAATATTAGTTTAATTAAGAGCAATACATACATGGCTTGATTTTTGTGACAGAACACCAACACGGGGCAAGAAAGAAATGAAGAAAAATGAGAAAAATTAAAATGTTAGATCCAATACGCAGCAAACAATTAGCAGAAAACTGCAGTAATAGTGGAGTGTGTTGCTTTTTCCCATTGAGAAACACGAGTGGACTACTTGACTACGTTGCAGATGCCAGTGGCTGGAGAATGCTCGCAGAACGTGGTTTCTTCTACAGCAGGAGTGGAGAACTTCAGGCCTACAGCCCATTCTCCAGGGAGAGTTATAAGCAGAAGGCTTTTTCTTTTCTGCATCTTGGTCTGAACTTCTTGTAAAATTCTGTGAATGAGGCAGTGGAGATGGCACCATCCAAGCCTCATCTGGAAGCGTTCCTGGTTACTCCAACCTTACCTCATTTCATCAGTGTCATTTAAGGCCGCAGTCTGACTCGGCAGCTGCTATAGTTAAATGATTGGGAATTGCAGCTCTGTTGCAAATCACCCAAAGAAGAATCTGTGGATCTTGGTCTACCTTTTCATATCCTTGGTTTACAGCAAATAAACCAAATGGTTCCTTAATCTATAAAGGCAAAATGGAGCTATGGGAGATAGTATAAGCCACACTCCCCAGTTGAATTTAACCCATCAGAATTAATATCATGGCCATATTTTCTAACGCAGGAGCACTTGGGTCCCAGTGTTACCAGAGTTAACTGATGCCAACCTTACTTGGCATGGCAGATGGGTTGAGATACAGCATTGTAGTCCCCATCAGGGGCCAGTTGTCTTGATCAGGGCTGCACAGCACAGAAGCAAGGCTATGTTTCTGTCTCAGCAAGGGTGCCCTGCCCATCCCCACTGCTCTTCAACATGGGAACCCCACCAGCTAGAAGCTGACTCTTCACTCCCTTCTCCAGAGATGATTGTGCTGGTCACATCTCTACCCACTGCTACTAGCAGCAAGCAAAGAACTTTCTGGATCAGGAGAGCTGATGTATGCATGCATGCGTATATGTGCGGTCCCCAAGCCAGCATGTGGCTCTCAGCAGAGAAAAACTTGTACTCCCTTGGCTGAGACTGATGAATTGCAGCAGAACTGAGAATTTCATAGGAGGCATGAACAAAGGAATGTCAGGGATAATCTCATTCTTAGAAGACCTCTAGCATGGCAGATAATCCATTTTGGACTATTTTCCATTCCTTTCTCCATCTACACATCCCAGGGCATCGGAGGTTGGTGTCTGGCTCCTCTTCGGAGTCCCTCAGCACCTAGTTGCACCTAGTAGCAACTGGTAAACTAGTGTCTATGACCACCACAGCACTGTTGTGGAATCTGGTCCACTCAAGAGGCCTGTCTCTGCACAGATCAAACTGCATCAGATGGCTTACTCCAATGGAGGAAATAAGAACTCAAAGTTCATCAGCTGCAAAGGAGATGTAGGCTCCTGAATGACTTGTTCAAATAAACTATTGACCCGGAGGAACTCGCATACCCCAAAACTGCCCTGCCATTGTATGAGTCTCCTTCATTATTTTTATCAAGAATTCTCCATGCATGCATGCATGCATGCATTTACAAACGGTCTCTACATATTGATCACTCAAGAGCCAACAAGAGTACAACGTATGTACAATCAGAAAAAGGGCCTACAATTCTCAACATAGTCCAACCTGCCCTGCTACACACAGGATTCTAAAGGCACAGCAAATTCTCAAAGTCATAAAAGTGTTCTCCCTTCCACTCTTCTAGTGCAGGGGTGTCCAAACTTTTTGCAAGGAGGGCCAGATTTGGTGAGGTGAAAATGTGTGGGGGCTGACCGTTCAGCCTGACATTCTTTGAACCATTAACATTAAATGCAAATGAACTATTTTATGAAAGGCTAAACAAATAACTGCACTAATGTGAAGGGTGATACTGAGATCTCAACTGCATTATATAGGCCAGGTCTGGCTCAAAAACTGGTTTTGATGCGCAAGATGTCATGCAGGTGAAAGTCACTTAGTCTTGTCCTCATGCGGTTCTTGTTAATGTTCATAACCGAGAATGTCTTCTCGCACAAGTATGTCGAACCAAACAAGCTCAGCATTTTCTTAGCAAGTGTTCGAATCTCTTGGAACCTGTCTTTATCCAGCTGGCAGTAAAAGTTGACAAGAGGGAGCTGTTGGTGCCGACTGCGACACTCGGCATCACACTGCAGCTCAATGAGCTCCAGCCGCAGGTGTTCTGGAGCGTCATCAGGGTCCACAGAGAAAGGAGATGAAAAAAGCATTATCTCCTTTTCAATAGCTGCAAAATCCCAAAAGCGCTGTTGAAACTCCTCAGCCAGAGATGAGATGTCTGCTTCATACCTCCTTATTTGCAAACTCATATTGTTCTGTGGAAAGCTGGTCATTATTTCCTGCAGCGATGGGAAATGTGTGGTATTGGGCTGCGTTTGTGACAGGTGCCTTTGGAAAAGTAGCAGCTTGGTCCCAAAGGCTTTGATATGTGAATACAGTTGGCTTACCACTGCATTTTGCCCCTGAAGGCTCATGTTAAGCACGTTCAGATGTCGTGTTATGTCAACTAAAAATCCAAAATCAGCCAGCCAAACAGGATCAGATAGCTCTGGCATCAGTTGTCCCTTTTTTGCCAAAAATTGTCCGATTTCCTCCCTAAGAGAGTAGAAGCGCTGCAGTGCAGACCCCCAACTGAGCCATCTTACCTCGTTGCGATACACAGCATCTCCGTATTCAGCCTGGATGTCAAGTAGAAACTGTTGAAACTGGCGGTGGCACAGGGCTTTGGAGCGAATATAATTAATAGCCTTCATCACCGGTTTCATAACATGATCATATTTCAGATGTTTGGCACAGAGAACTTGTTGGTGAATAATTCTGTGGAGTTTTATAGCTTTGTCTCCTTCTTCGCTGACTTTGTTACAGACTAGGGTTGATAATCCACTTCGCTCGTCAGCCATGGCAGGTGCGCCATCCGTAATAATCCCAGTGACTTTATTCCACAGTAGTTTCATGTCATCTACGGCGGAACAAACAGAAACAAATCTGTTCCTCTTGTTTGGTCCTTAAGGCTCTGGAGGTCAAGTAGCTCTTCACTCATGTTCATGTCATTGTCGACTCCTCTCAAAAAAATCAATAACTGAGCGGTGTCAGATGCATCCATGCTTTCGTCGTAGGCTAACGAAAAAAAGTCAAACTCCACTCCTTTTGCCTCTGTCTCTTAATATCAGATGAAACATCTTCAGTTCTCTGTACCACTGTGTTACAAGCCAGGCAAACATTGGCAAACTCTTGCTTCTCAGGACAAATTTTCTCCACCATTTTCATCACGCAGTCTTTAATAAATTCACCCTCAGTAAAAGGTTTGCAGTGCTTGGCAATCAGCTTTGCCACCTCGTAGCTCTCGCCTTTGTGGCATTTTCATTTGACTCACAGGCTCTTGTGAAAAAGCGCTGCTGTGCCGTTAAAGCAGCTTCCAGTTCCTTCAATTTTTCGCCGCGTTCGTTCCCAGTTGACTTGTTGTAGTTAGCATGTTTCGTCTGGTAGTGCCTCTTGATATTGAATTCCTTGAAAACAGCCACAGTCTCTTGGCAAATTAGGCAGACGCAGTTGTTTAATATTTCAGTGAAAAAATACTCCAATTTCCACTTGTCCTGGAAGCGGCGGCCCTTGCTGTCAAATTTCCTTTTTTTAGTTACAGTCACCATTTTAGAAATGGGCACACAAGCTTTGTGTCACGCAGCAAGAGTGCTGACTCAGGTCTACTGCCATCTTCTGGTGAAATATAACCACCAGCCTTGAAGGAGCAGGAGGCAGCAGGGGACAGCTGTGGGAACCGCTGTGCGGTGAAGGGAAAAACGCCGGCTGGCAGGGATGAATGACAAGCTGACCTGGCAGGGAGAAGAGGCTGTGGGCCGCTCGAAATTTGAAAACGGGCCACAATTGGCCCCCGGGCCGGACTTTGGACCTGCCTGTTCTAGTGAAAGGGACAGTGTCAATAACTGGTGCTTACACAAGTTAAGTGTTTAGATTAGCACAAGTTTTCCATCTTGTAAAAGTTCTTCGTACTTCATTTTTCACTAGATGATCCTGGCTCTTTTGAAGAAAATGGTAATGCTCCTCTTTGCCCATTCAAAGAGTTCCATTGCTAGTTCGTTCATTTAAACCTGTCCCACCATTCCCAAAGTGACTAACAACATGAATAAACAATCATTTAAACATTAACTAAGTTTAACAACATCCATAAACAGGTAGCTGCTGTAAATTACCAACCAGGAATGAGAAAAGTTGTTTTAAAAATACCATGAAAAGTCAACAAAAGCAGTTTGATGAAAGCAATTAAAACTGTTTCAAAAAGGAAAGAGCCTTCTCTTCATTGGAGAAGAGAATGAGACAAATATCTTTCAAGAGAGAGTTCCACAGCCTCTGAAAAGACCATCTTGCTAGGCATATTTCTGGGAAAGTTGGGACAGGAAGGCCTTGAATGATTTCCTCAGGTGAACAAGTTAATATGGGAGAAGATCTGGTTCCTGATTATAAAAGGCTTTGAGGATTATTGTAGTGGACCTTGAAACAAACTGGAAGCTTGTTTAGTCATTTCTCTTTGTTTTTCCAGTCACATGTTCCCTATTTGTGGACCCTTTTAACAGCTTGACTGTAGCATTCTGAACTGATTTTGAATGCTCTTCAAATGTAGCTCAGATAGAATGTATTGCAGGATTCTAGACTTGGGATAACTAAGCCATGTGTCACCCTGGCCAGAACTTCAAGCTCCAAAACCAGGTGTAGTTGGAGCACCAGGAAAAGCCAAGCCAAGTCACAGTTGACACCTGAACATTGCAAAGTCCATGCCAAGCCAAGTAGAACCTTCTTATTGTTTAAATTTGTGAAATTCATAGCACACCTTTCCTGCAGAATGTTCAAGGCAGTGATCACGGTTCTCTCCCGCCCCTGATTTATTCTTGTAATAATCTTGTGAAGTAGTTAGACTAGCCTAGAGAGTGGGGCAGGCCTACGAGTCAGTTTGTGGCTGGGTAAGGATCTGTCATACTTTGGACACAACCTAAAAAGGCAAGACTCCCTGGAGGACAAGAAGATAATTCTAGAGAAAGTTGAAGGCAGAAGAAAAAGAAGGAAGACTAAACATGAGATGAATGGACCCCGTCAAGGAAGGCACAGCCTTGCATTTGCAGGAGCTGAGCGAGGCTGTCAAACGCAGGGCATTTTGGGGGCTTTCATTCATAAGATCACCATGAGTCAGACAACTTGATGGCACATAACAAGAAATTGAACCAGGTTCTCCCAGGGTCTAGTTTATTACTGGCTTATATGCCATGCTAGTTCATCATTCCCAACAAACCCCTTCGTAGTTCAGGACAGATCCGTATCACAAAATAAAATGTTCACAGTACCATTTATATCTCACTTGAGTTTTCCATACTTATGGACATTATCCTACAGGTAGGATCCTTACGGAGTAGCAGGGCTTCTTTTTTGGCGCACAAGTTTTACTACCACTTTCGTTCTGTAGCATGCTCTCTTTAAACATTTTCCTTTAGATATTTCTAAAGTTACAGTCCTTTAAAAAAATTTTAACTCTTGAAAGTTAAACTTTTTGTTCTGGCCCTTGAGTAATGGTCAAATAAATGCCAAGTCTTTGTCTTGAAGGATCCCATTTTTCTGCCATTATTGCTGTAGATTTGTTTCTCTCCTTCTGAGGGGAAAATATTTTTATCTGTGGTTTCTAGCTATAAATGCTGCACTTGCCTGCCATTTCCAGTGTCCAAATCCCATATTTTTATACACATGGCCTCTTCACTTAGGAAGACCATAGCTTGTGATCTGGGCAAGCTGTTCCTTGTGTTTGTTGCAAAGGTCATTTCTGATAAACATCTTTTTTGCCAAGAAGGGTGATGATTCTGGTTAAGCACACTTTTTAAAATCATGTTGTTTACCCTTTAGGAGGAGGAAGCAATGGCTTATGAACAAACCTTAGAATTCCGCAGAGGTGGTGACGGCCAACCCCGGCGCTCAACCCGACCCACCCAGCAGTTTTATCAACCCCCGAGAGCTAGGAACTGATCCAAGGTAAATACGGCTAACAGATACGAAACAAGTTGTTGAAGGTATTCTAATGTTTCATCTTACCGATTCCTTCAATTAAGGAAGTATCCTACTTGCTATTTTTTGGAACTTATTTGAGGGTTCTGGACATAATGGTCTAGAAATTTGCACTAATGAAGTTAAACTTTTGTATTTTTTGTATTCTGAGTTTAAAATCCACCTCATTGTTTTTCCTGTCCATCTATTTCCTGATGCTTCTACAAAAGTTTCCTATAAAGCTCTACCTGTAGCCCATGTTTTATTATTTGGTTGATTCTTGAAACAAGAGGTTCTTCACTTCTAGGTACCAAAGCACACTTTATATTAAATTCCTATTGCCCAGTTATTGGGAACTTGCACTTTTCTCTATGGAAAGAGACAGCCTGTATATTTCCCTGTTGGCTGCCGGAAGCATGCTGAACATTTCAAGCATCTTTGCCTGTCTAAAATGCATAGGGTTGCATCCAAAGGAAGGTGCATCTTGGACCCACTCCTTGACCATCTTGTATGAAGGAGGGCAAGACATTTTCCCTTTGTGCTTTGCACTTAACCACTGGGATCACCTGTCTGACCCTTACTGTATTCAGCACACCAGCACCCTCTCAGGAGTGTATTGTTCAGATTCTGGTGAAACCCACCCATCTGTGTTATTCCGGCTTGTCAAGGAGGTATTCCTTTCACTGGGTGGGTGACATTTTGTGGCAGAGTTAGGAGAGGCAACCTCAGTGTCACTCTGGGACTACAACGCTGCCAGTGCTGTCCAAGGAATTTCATTACAGAGGGCTTCTGCACTATTCAGATTTAGTTACGGAACATGGCCACTTCTGACCCTAACACTGAGAAGAAGCCTGATGCAATTGTCCTAATATGCATTTACTCCTTTCCATGCCTACAGGTTACAGTGCCAACCATCCAATTTCCTGGCTTTGTGATGCTTGAGCAACACGAGGGAGCTTTAACTCTGGCCTTTAGCCACCAGGCTTTTTGACTTAAAAGTTAGGGCTAGTTTAACCACTAGTTTAACCACCTAATCCCTTGTGCTCATAATAAATGACAAGACAGTTGATGGTGCTTCCTCCATAAAATAAGGAATGGCCATTAGAAAGTGGAAGGTGTCTTGGCTCCCTTTTTTCTTCTAGGTCCTACTTCTCTCAGTGCTTCCTCATAGGTGCTTACAAGTCCATTCAAAGGGAAAGCCTTACCTTATCAAGAAAAATGGCTTTATCTCATAAAGACAAAGCCATTATTTGAGATTTGCACAATAATTTATTTATTTATTTTATTTAGAAAATTTCTATGCCGCCCCATTCGCCGAAGCCTCGGGGCGGCTCACAAAATAATTAATTGAGAAAGCTCTGTGTACATGCTCATCTCTGTGTACATGCAGACAAACACACACATGGCTATATCTCCATCTAATTCAGAAAAAGTAAAGTTTTTTCCGTGTTTTCTATTAGATACAGATTTTGTTGATTTCCAGTGGAAGATAGACTGCAATGACAAACAGATTTTCTCGTTCTTTTTCTTCCTCTCTTCAGGTATTTCTTGAGGAAAAGCTCTCAGCATTCTCTTCACAATGTCCCACTTTGCCTGAAGGATGGCACTTGACAAAGAAGGCTGATAACAAACAGAATACAGAATACATCCAACAGAGACATTTTTTTAAAGTTAGTTCTATGAAGCTAATCTTTTTACATATGAAAGAAACCATTGTTAATAATGCCATCAATAAAAGCCTCCACGCTCTACTCAGTGCTTGTTTTGTATTTTTTTTTCAACTGGGTTAATGTCCCCCATTTTTCATTTTACACAGTCTGATTGTATAAAATTCTGGTGCCTCAGTGTTTATTTCATATAGTCTGTCCTCTCTGGACTTGAGAAAGCTGAGGACTGGGAAGGACTTGGTTACTGGTTGCTACTGCTTTACCTGTCCAAGCTTGCTTGTTTTGAGCATCTTCAACAGACACTGCATTTTAAAGGGTGCAACAATCTCATAGAAGGAGCTTGCAATCTAAATGTTGACATGGGGAAAGTGGAGGAAGGGCTGTTCTGGGAATGAATTTGTGACAGTGCCCACTATTTGAGCTTAGGGTTGGTTACAGACTCAGTTGCAGTAAGCTGTGAGAACTGGCACTTGGCCATAAAAGTGCCTTTCTTTACCATGCCTAGTTTAGCATGTAACATGGCACTGTAGCTTCAGCAGCAAATCCTCACTCAACATTTTGAGAGAAATCAGAATGAGATTTGTTAAATCCGAGCATGAGACCTGGTGTCCTCCAGGTTGCTTTGGGTGACAGCTTCCAGGATTCCTGGCCACTGGCCATCCTGGCTGGACTGGGGCTGATGGGAGCTGAAATCCAAAACATTTGAGAGGAAGAATACAGGACGGGAGTCTGTACCAAGATACAGTAGAACAGATATTAAAAACCACTGAAAGTTCATATTAAGACCGGTCTTACTCTTCATGATCTCCTTTCAAGAAACACTTCCATCCATTTACCATCTGATAGGGAAGGACCATATATCAGTGGTGGATAACATTTTACATACAAACGGTTCTATGTTCACTCTCCAGAGTTTCCTGGAAGGGCTGAGGAAGATTACTGCCTGGAGTCTTGGAACTGCCAGCCAGTGTAGATAATACTAACCTAGCTGGACCACAGATCAGACTTAATAAGACTGTTTCTTGTGTTTCTTCCAGTTTCAATTATTATTTAAGGATTTTCCCACATTGATCTATATATGATTCTGGCACCCACACTATGATCAAGGTAGCTGCTATTATTATTATTATTATTATTATTATTATTATTATTATGATTATGATTAGAACATTTCTATGCTGCCCCTTGCCGAAGCCTCGGGGCGGCTTACAACACAATAAAATACAAGACAATACAAAAATAACAATATAAAATTAAAATTAATAATATAAAATAAAAAATTTAAACAATATAAAAGAAGTTAGAAAAGTTATAAAAGAAAAGAAAAGAAGTCGCCCTGGCCAGATAAATAAGTAAATATTGTTAACAATTAAAATGACGTTTAAATAAAAAGGTCTTCACCTGGCGCCAAAAAACAAATAATGACGGCACCAGGCGGACCTCTCTGGGGAGCACATTCCATAGATTGGGCGCCACCACAGAGAAGGCCCTCCTCCGAGTACCTACCCTCCTAATTTCTTTCATGGAGAGTTCCCGGAGAAGGGCCTCTCCCACAGATCTCAAGGGGCGGTCGGGCATATATGGATGTAAGCGCTCCTTCAGGTAACCAGGACCCAAGCCGTTTAAGGCTTTATAGGTCATAACCAGCACCTTGAATTGGGCCCGGACTTCAATGGGAAGCCAGTGAAGCTGTCGGAGGACTGGAGTCATGTGAACATAATGCACCGTCCCCGTCAGCAACCTGGCAGCTCTATTTTGAACCAATTGAAGTATCCGGACCGTCTTCAAGGGAAGCCCCACGTAAAGTACGTTACAGAAGTCAAGGCGGGAAGTCACCAGCGCGTGTGTCACCGTCGCCAGGCAGTCGTTCTCCAGGTAGGGGTGCAGCTGATTAATCAGCCGAAGCTGAAGGAAAGCGCTCCTCGCCGCCGCTGTCACCTGAGCTTCCAATGAAAGCTCTGGGTCGAGGAGTACTCCTAAGCTGCGGACCTTGTCCCTAAGAGGGAGTGCAACCCCATTCAGGGCCAGGTCAAATCCACCCTCTCCAAAGCCCGATCCGCCAACCAACAGGACCTCCGTCTTGTCTGGATTGAGCTTCAGTTTATTGGCTCTCATCCAACCCATTACCTCGTCCAAGCACCGGTTCAGCACAGCCACTGCCTCACCTGGATTAGTGGAGAACGAGAGGTAGAGCTGGGTATCATCAGCGTACTGATGATTCTGCAGCCCACACCTCCTGATGACCTCTCCCAGCGGTTTCATGTAGATGTTAAACAGCAAAGGGGACAAAATGGACCCCTGTGGTACTCCATGGCATAGCTGCCATGGTGCAGAGCCATAGTCCCCCAGCACCACCTTCTGGAATCGGCCATTGAGATAGGAGCGGAACCACTGCAAAGCAGTGCCTCCGACCCCCAATCCCGCTAGCCTATCCAGAAGGATACCATGGTCGATGGTATTGAAAGCCGCTGAGAGGTCCAGAAGAACCAACAGGGATGCACTTCCCCTGTCCTTCTCCCTGCACAGGTCATCGTACAGGGTGACCAAGGCAGATTCAGTACCATACCTGGGTCTGAAGCCGGACTGAAATGGGTCCAGACTGTGGGGAAGGCGCTACCCACTGCACCTTCCCCACAGTCTCATTCCCAGTTCTGCCAATGTTTGGAAGTCCAATCATGGGCATCAATCCAATCCCAACAGCACAACCAAGTCACTGGATCCAGGTACATGGCGCAAAATGGACTGGTCTGTGCATCCCACGGTGAAGGACCATTTGCACGGTGAAGGTGCATTGTCACACACACCTGCAATCCAACCGCCAGGACACTTGCCACAGTCATGATAACTTCTTTAAACCATGTGACGTTATTTGCCTTCTGTGTGACTTTGATTTTTACTTGACCACTCAAGCTGGTTTTTGCTGGCATTTAGCAGATACAATTGCTCTACAGTGCATTTATTATATCTTGGCTTTGCTACCAAGTATTATTCTTCCTACACTGACACCATGAGCTGCAATCACTTCAAACCGAATTGCTTTTGACTGCCACAATGTATTTTAGTATTATCCCGCTTTTAGACATTTTTGTTTTCAAAAATCTACTTAAAAAAAAGACTGCTTCACATTTGTACTGTTTTGTGCCTTGATTCTAATAGGGATGGGGGAATATAGCAAATGATGGCATTAAATGACACCTTTTCAATGTTCAAGAGCTGAACCACATTCCACTCAGTTTAACTGAACGCTTTCTAATTACAAGAAGAAACAATCACCTAGAAGCTTTTGTATAATAATTCCCCAGGTTGATGATTTTGTTATCTTAATCTGAAGTTACTGTTATGTTCCTCATGGTCTATACATCACACACATGGTCTGTTCCTGCGTGGATTGAGCTCCATGAGGTTGTATTATGAGTAGGCACGGATAGCATGGCACTGTTAACCATCGTGAAAAATTGTGGAGAAACCCAGTTAGCCAGAAATTAAATTGCAGGATACCATTTATGTGATGGTTGTTTCTAGAAGGAAGAAGTGGGCCAGAAATTAGTTGGCAGAAACTACTCAGAGGAAGCTGGGGGAAAATCAAGAAGCTTGCCATTATGTCTCCGTTGTGACAGTCCCTTCATGCAACCAGGAATCCTGCTGGCATTCTAGCTAAGTCTCCAAATTAGTGTGCTGAGTCATTTGCGGTGCTTCTTACAGCACAGTGGTTCTGCATGCCATCCCGGCTCTTAGAAGTTTCCATGGACATTCTCAGGCAAAGGAGAATTCTCACTGATGATCTGTGCTTTGAGGACTAGACCACAGAGTGCATTAAATACGCAATGCATACCTGATCCTATTTCTTTTAGTGTGTGTGGTGTTTGCCGATGGAGTTTTCCGTTCCTTTTTTCGACCCTGTGCAGTGCAAAGGGGGGATTTAGTGGGGGAACCTGCCTGATGGGAAGGTTTAACTTCCCTTACTGATGTGGCGTGGTCCTGATGTAAGTCAACTCCCGGTCCACTTACACTAAAGTATTAATTCATTGATTCATTCGTGTGTTTATATTGGACTCAGGGTAGCTAAAAAGCACAAAGAAGAGTCAACTGCATGTTAGGTATTTAACATACTATGAGCTTTAGTTTTCAGAGCAGTCTTGCTTAATTACAGCTCCCAGTATCCCTGGCAATCGGCCATGTTGGCTGAAACCGATAGAACAAAAGATCTGTAGTGCACACTGTGAAGGAAAGCTGTCTTAGAGAATTATTTGTTTCTATTGCAGAGGTAGAGGTGACATTTGCATTATTTTGGGAGTGTGCATTTGGTGTGGTACAGAATTCCAGATTTGAAGTCAGGTAAGCACAGTGTCATTCAACTAAAGTTAATTGGTGGAACTCAGAAGAAGGAAACGAATTCTTAGTAACAGTAACTCTTGCTGATGAATCTTGAAGAGATTTGGCAAAACACAGGTTCCTGTGAAACCAAGAAGAACTAAACACTGTTAAACGTCTCAAGTGTAAGCAGAAGATTAAGGAACCAGACAGTCACTAATGTATTTAGCAATTTTGTCCTCCTCCCACCATGTAAGCGTATATTGATTCTTCTGAGCAACAGAATATTTACATAATGTGAAGTGCAGAGATTTAATCAAATGCAATGGTCTTTGACATCCCAATTAGTAAGACAAATGCCACATGCTTTTTGTGTAGGCTGTAGATTTTATTTTTCAAAATGTAATAGAAGTATGTATCCATAATTTTTACAGACTTAAAGTAAATTATGTATGAGCAAAATAAAGGATGTAAGCCAGCAAATCCACCCTATCTACCCCAGACGGAGTGTGCGAGTGCAAGCATTAGGCTGGGAGCAATGGAAGGCCACCCTGAGAAATTCCTGATTTCTCTCTCTCGGGGGAGTTTCACCACCAGAGTCCATGTCTAGCAGCGTTTTGGGGGCTCAGGTGCTGCCGCAGAAAGGAAAGATGTAGCAAACCCTATTCCACCAACAGAACTCTGCTTGTGTCAATGGGAGTTGCCAAAACACCACCTGTGTGAACACTGTCCAGCCTAAGATTTAGCATCCATATAAATCCCTAAAGCCTGCCCGAAGAGGTCCACACTACCTACTACTTCCTCAGGAAACCCTTGCTCCATCTCGAGAGCTAGGGAAATGGATATCCTTCCACCGGAAGCCCATATTAGATGGGCTTAGTCAGAAGTGAGGTAACAGTCCAAGTGTATCTAGGATTGCATGCTTTAAAAATATGTTTGCTCACCAGCAGTGGTTGGTGCAGTCCACAGCACCATATATTCTAACACATTAGAAGTGCACAGAAATCAAGAAATGTAGGAAAATAGGGTTGTGGAGCACAAGCAAAAGCCATGTGGGAATTCTGCAACTCTCCAACATGGACTGATTGATTAGCATTTTAATCCGCCCAGCTGCAACCAGGCTATCGGAAGATTACAGACAGTTAAAAGAATGAAATACAATACGCAACTGCAATAGCACAGAAGTAGATCAGTGCAAAGATTTATAAAAACTGCCATAAAATCTAGCAACTGCAATGAATAGGAAGGAATAGCACAGTGACCAAAGAGGCAGCAGCAAACAACTGATTATTCCCATTTCATTTCTTTTCAAGGATGGGTTGTAATGCATTAAGAATACTGCTGTACTGACACATGTAGGGGCGTAGAAATTCAGATTTCATTGACACTTGTATGCAGAGTGTAAGCGACTGACACAGAAGTAAAACAGGGAAGAAGTAACTTACCACACAACCCCTTTCGGACTGAGTAACAGCAAGCAATCCACTTAAGCCCAATTTAAGCCGGTTAGCTGATTACACTTGTTGGTTGGTAACTCAATTCTACAGCTGATTTTATACAAAAGTCTAAAAATCCATCTTGTGCTCTTCCCCAGGGAAACATTGTCGGAGGCTAATTCTTTCACACAGGTGTCAGAGAATGCTTTCCTTTGTTTTCTCTCTAGTAATCGGCAACAGGAGAACAAAAGTACAAGCAATAACGGGTAGGAATTGCTCATGGAAAGAGCAACGACATTGCAACAAACTTTTCTAATGGCTCACAGATTTTGGAATATTTGTGCTACCTGTTCAAGCAGCAACTTATATGGTTGGTTCTGATGTTTTCTATATTGTGGCTTTCGCCTAGATCCGTACAACAAAATGCATGTAGCCTTGTTTCTTCAAGAAGTTTACCTTACTTTGCTCCTTAATGGCTAATGTTCGATTGCTTTAGAAAGCTTCTAAAACTCTGTATCACACGATAATATTAGTAGCTTCTTATTGTGCATGTTAGCAAAAGCAGAATGAAAAAGGAATATCCTACCAGATAGAGGGCAACTATTGTTCCGTACAAAACAGATGCACACAAACCTAGCTGTATTGGTTGTGTTTTACAACTAAAAAGCCACAAAAATGATACAGTCATAAAATCACGTGCTAGTGGATTCCAGCATCTACTGGATGAATTAAATACATGTAGAATTCATTTTATTGATATTTATTTAAAAATGTTCTATACTGTGCCTTTAGCCAGCTGGTTCTCTGGATGGTTTACAAGCATTAAAAATATAAAACAAAACCCAGTGTCACAATAAGATAAATCCAAGAACAATTTCACAATGCTGATCAATAAAACAAACTTACAACCAATAGCAGTAAAGAACAGAATATGAAGCAACTTGCTCTGGACAATTAAAAAGGGCACACCATCAGCTTAATGCCAATCTTGAGAGGGAGAGGGAGGGGGAGGGGGAGAGAGAGAGGATACGGAGACCAAACACTTCCCAGTACCAGTACTTGGGCATAAGAAACCCTAATCCACTGTCCCCTTTGACCCTTCGCATGAAAATTGCCCCCCCCCTTGCACTAGGTGGAACCTTGTTCTGATTCCATGAGGAATTTTATATGGTCTTGGGATGCAATTCCCCAATAATATCCTTCTATGGAGTTCTGTATGAACAGAAGGAATTGTATATGGACAGGGTGGAGAAATGAAAGATTGTCAAATTTCGCGTGAAAAGGTCCCAGTAGAGAAGCAAATTAGGGCCAATGAAGTCCATATGTTTGGATGCTGCAAAACAAGATGGAAGAGGAGGTGTGAAAGGAATAGAACCTCTGAGGAGGGGCCGCGATGGTCAAGAGAGAGACATCGGCAGGAGTGCAGAACAAGCTGCTGTTGCCAGAAGAAGGTGTCCCTCTCCCTCCCTCTCCTGAATGAGTGCTTCATTCGTTTTGCCATGGTGTAAAATAGATGACATAAAACTAATCATACATGAGATTCCTAAAAAGAATGGCTGCACCCAAAGGTGAAGCTTCTTCCGCCAATTTATAATTCGCTCTATTCTCACTCCATCCCAATTTCAAAAGTGGAGCTGCTCCTAAGTTGGTTCTTTCCCCCTTTTCTAAAATTTATTGGCTGCCATATTTCTATGGTTGGGGAGAGATTGCAGGTCATTGTGTGCACATCAAGAGTTCATCAAGATTGGCCAAGAAAGCCCTAAGACAGACCTTCAAGCTAACAGAATGAACAAACCTATGATAGATGTCACCAGGGGTACACATAAGGAAGTTTGCCCAGGTTTGCACTTTTCTTCCACTAGTCAAGGGAGGCAAAGAGTTATGAAGGGCAATAACTTGGGCAGGGTCTCTAGCCTTAACATAGTTCCTTAGGAAGCTGCTTAATTATTGGCCCTGCCTCAAGGCCATTGGATAATTCCTAAATTTAGGCTTAGGTATTCCTGTGCCTGGCCCACGCCAGTCCTGAATTCAAAGATGGTAGCAAAGAACTCACTTTTGATCCCCTTGGAATTGAATTTATCTACAACATCATTAATCTCAACAAGATGGAAGTGCAGGAATCACCTCCTAGGTGATTGCCCAGGAGGTCTGGGTTGCTTAGTTCTGGATGGGGTTGTCCTCCCTTTTAAGAGTCAGCTTTGCAGCTTGGGCTGCTGACTGGGCTCATATCATTGCTGGAGACTCAAGTGAGTTTCGCAGCCTGCAGTGCTTTTGGAGTTGCTTATGGATATAATTGGAAGTGGTGGCTGACTTCCTGTAAAAATCCCGTTGGGCTGTTATGTCTCTTTTTAATTCATCTCCGTGGTCCTTCCCAGAGAGGTTTTTCTGCTGCTATTTTCAAGTACCAAGTAATAATAATAACAACAACAACACTTTGCCCAGATCCTTCACATATCAATTAGTGGACGATTTCAATTACTGATTTGTTCTGCTCCCATTCCCACTTTTTATTATCTCTGTTTTTTATTGTTTTGTGTTTGCTGGTTTTATGTACAGTATTTAATTGTAGTTCTGCTTACCATTCAAGGAGCGTCTTAGTTTAGGAGCTGCATATATATTTGGAAAGTAAGCTATGCCCATAAAGTTTGGAGTGTCTTGATACTGTTTTAACGATCTGCTTTTAGCCAGGTTTTTGGCATAGAAGGTTACAGCTGCTGCTGCAGCACCATAATAGCAGAAAGTGCATTTGCTCTCAGAGCAATGGGATGGAATGCCCAGACCTAGATATTTCAGTTTAAATTACAACACTAAATTAGAATTGCCAGATCCCTTCCAAAGGCAGCTGAACTCCCCAAAGCATCTGGCTGCTGTGAATAATGCATAAAAGACTATTCAAACTTTCAAATGATGTGCGAAAATATTTTTTTTAAACAGTCATTTTGTGTTTTTTAAACACTCATTTAAGAAGAATTTTTAAAGTTGGAAGGGATGGAGCTAGTCATTAATTAAGGACCTTTTATAGGGTAGAATTCTGCATGTTTTCTGCATGCTGTGTGAGAGAATGTCAGCTTGTCCTCAGAGTAGATCAGGTGGAATTGCACAAACAGGATCTAAGGAAGAGGCAGTGCTCGGTAGAAGTACTCCTTCCCCCATTTCCTGACTCAAATCAGGATTTAAATGTAGATGTTTCGTGCAGCACTCAAAGAAAGGCAAAAAGTAAACCTCCAGCTGGGATGCACACAGAGAAACTTCTGGATTTACAGCCTTGGAGGTGTCCACCTCCTTTTGCAAGTTGCTTTCAGGGTACTCTTGATGGAATCTTTCTCCCATTCATATCCCTTCCCCCACCTACTGATGCTGGCAGCATGATTTTTCAAGCACTTGCTTCATACAGAACTTATCCTTTTGGGAACACAACAGAGGAAGGTGTGGAAATGTGCAAAGAGGTCCAACCCAACCCAACCCTGCTTCTTTTTGAGGCAACAAGAACATAGGTTGTTTGCAACAATGTACTTTAGCTCCAATTACAGTTCTATTTCCTCAGTGATGCATAAAATACTTAATGATCCATCCATGCATACAGATCTTGTGTTCTTCCACGTTCCAGCAGATGGGCCACCAGGTTTGATAGAGAGAATTTTGGTCTTCTATTATGTTAACCTGGAGTTTCTTCACTCTGGTTTGACAGAGCCATGGGCAGGCAGTGTCAGGGTTCTGATGATACAGAGGAAGACGGACAGCTCTCACCAACAAAGAAAAACCTTGAGATTGGAGCCGTCATCATCTGTTATATGCTAATTGTCCCTCCTAGAGGGGATAGTTATTTTTAAATGCAAGCTTTCCTTTGAAGAAAATGTTTTCCTTCAGTGACAGAAACAGTACTTAGAAATAATGCATATTAGTTTTATTTATTTGTGATGAACAACATTTAAAAAAACAGATGTCAAATTATGTTGGCTGAGTCAGGATAGCAATAGGAACAGAACAGGCCAGATTCCAACAGAAGTAATAGTGAGCCTCTAAAGGTCTTGTTTGCATGCCCGCTCTTTTATCCTGAGGTCACCCTTTCTGCGCTTGTTTGCGTCTAAAATGTTTAGATATTAAATTGGGCTGTGCAGAAGCTGAATGGCTTTTGAAGGACCTGCAGGGTGCTTCACAGATCTCAGTGCACTTCTCTTTTTCTCAGGGAATCAATTATTATGCAAATAGCAATGTGGTTGCTTTGACCAAGCAGGGATTACTCGCAGATTATCAATACTCATATGAGGGGGCAGCACTTTCAGCTATGCTCTTGTGCTGCACAGCTGCTCCTGTCTCCTCACAAAGTGTCACGTCTGACTGAGGTCTAGGCCAGGATGTCTGATCAAGTGAAGATCCTGACAGTACAGAGCTGAAGACCTTGTGGGCCACTGTGGAAGTTCACTGGGCTCTTAGATAATGGTGGGTGCTGAGGGACAACCAGGAAGGACATTGGAGGATGGCACCTCTCCACTGGGGTCCAAGAGACAAAGTGTGTTCCTCAAGAAGCACCACAACCGGGCTATTTGGGACAGCCATGTTTTGCTCGGGATGTTATAATGGAAGCAAAAGCATGGGCAGAAGAACATCTACTGATGGTTGCCAGTGGCATGGACGGGTTTCTGCAGGGACAAAGGGACAGTCTATTAAGGCTTCATGGCATTCCAATTTAATGCTAAATATAAGCAACAGCAACTCCAACAACAACACACGATCATACGTATTCATAGCTTTCATAGGCTTCATGTGTTGATGGGTCCTCATGGTGGGCATCCTCCAGGTGGTTGATGATCCTTCACTGTGTGAACTTGCTGGGCTAAATAGGTTTTTGGTCTTGTGAGTCCAGCTGCTTTCTTGCCTTATGGCTGCAGTGTTTGCTGAATTGGACAAGGAGTTACTTTAGAGTACTTCTATCGAATCTGAAATAGATAAAATGTTCTGGACTTTAAAAAAATGACTTAAAAAGTTGTATTCCAGAATCTGGACAGATATGGCACTAGTGGGACTGAGGACACTTCAGTGCCCAGAGGTCTTAACCAGGGTTGCTTTCTTGGGACTCCTCCTTTAAATTCTTCTGTGAATGGTACAGTAAATAGGTTATTGGTTTGTGCTTTTTTCAGTTAATGTATTTTTTGGATAAAGTTTCAAGATGCTGAAAATACGGCTTTTGTCTCATTTATGCAAACCGGTCCTTAGGTGTATTATGAAAATACTGTGACTTTTATGTCAGAGTGAACATCACAGTGGGAACATTTCAGTGGCAACAAGTCTAAACCTAAAAGCCCTAAACGTTTTGGGGTAGGATGCTTGGAAAGGCTGACTGCATCTATATGAGATGGTTTTAAATTCTACGGTGAGGTTCTATTCACCGGCATGTTGGAAAGATCCATCAGATTGCTGAGTGCACAAGACAGAAGCTTTTTTGTGGTGGCCACAGGCTTATGGTCACTCCCACACAGGATGTGTAGACAGCTCCTCAGCAGAAGTGTGCAAATGGGCCATATGGATGGTCACCTTCGTTTTATACTTGTGAAGCCATTTCCTGTTCTCACTGCCATTTTAAACATATTAAGCTGCTGTTTTATTTAATTTTTGTATTTGTGGTTTTATAATTTTAAATTGTAGATTGCTTTGTCTTGAAAGTCAGTGTAACAAATTTTAAATGTAATAATAATAATACCATACATTCCCAAAAATATCTGGGTATATTCTTTCACAAGAATTATTTTAACAGGAAAGATATGAAGCAGGTACCAACCTAACAGTTTCTAGATTTCCCATGTAGTCTTTCAAATCAGTCATGATAAGGCAGTGCATTTGACAGATCTTGACTTTAAAAAGTTTGTTATGAAAGTAATAGTCAAAATTCTCTATAGCTCCATACAGTTGGAGTGCAAAGCCCTAAGAACCCTAGAGGCAATTCAGAATCAATTTTTTCAGATCCCTTTTAGATCTACGGTATGGTAGGTAACCTAACTAGGATGAAAGACAGTGTAATAATATTTTTAATAAATTACTGTATGGAACAGTTTGTTTATTGGGCCACATGGCAAAAGACTCCAGATAAGAGCTATCCAACGAAATGTCTGTTGGAAGTTGTTGACAAGCACCGTTCGTTTAACTTGCATGAGGATTTTCTCCGTCGCTGCTGCATTTGAGGTTGCTAAGAAACTAACCAGAGGGAAGGATCTATTCTAGGGATGGTCTGGGGAACCATCCAGAATGCTTGTTTTTCACCCTGGCACCACTTAATGAGACTAAAGTGCAAGACGCAGGGCTATTTTATTGAACTTCCTTTCACTGCTTTCCTTCACAAAGCTGTGTTTTTGTACCATGCAGCCAAGAGCAAGTCCACTTGTTTCCCTTCCATTCGGTGCTACCTGTAGCTGCTCCAGAAGGATCGTAGCCTTTATGGAACTAGCTAGGCATTTTTTCTGGGATGACAGTTCCTGACAGGAATATTTATTCCCTGGCTGATGCTGATAAATTCATTGCTTAGAAGACAGTTTTGTACATGGCAGCAGCTGCAAAAACTCAGGTGTGTCAAATCTACCGACTTGTCCCAGTATCGAGTTCTACCATTAAGAATGATGCCAAGGAATTTGATTTACAGACTAATTTGTATTGCGCATCTTGGATTTTTGTGGCAAACCACATTTGGATTTTGTTTTTCTAGTTAAATTTTCCTCTTTTGATGGCCCTTGGCTTCAACAAGCAGAAAATTAACAGACTGGCTACAGGAATCCTTTTTTTCCCCTCAATCCCATCTGTTTTCTGTTGGGTGAAAAATCACTAATTTGGGTTTTAAATAGATTATGACTTCAAGGTCAGTGCAGGTGGAAAGACTAAGTGAAATGGTAGTGAGTATAAGAAGATATTGTATAATATGTTGTTGTTAGTTGCAAAGTCATGCCCGATCCATCACCACCCCATGGACAACATTCCTCCAGGCTCTCCTGTCCTCCACCATCCCCCGGAGTCCTCGCAAGCTCCCATTCACATGCAATATGTATAATATATAATACGTAGTAAGATACTGTATAATACAGCCTTGTGCCCTCCACACATGTTTGGACTGCAACACCAGGAACTCCCAGTCAATGGCCCTGCTCGATGGGAATTCTGGGAGTTGTGGTCCAAATGTCTTTGAAGGCCACTGGGTTGGGGAGGGTGGGTATAATATGCCCACCCCCCCAGACCCATCCATGCATCTGCACACATTCCTACAAGACCCACATACCCATTTCTTAGGAATCCTTAAACATTTGCAAATGAAAGACACATGGCATTGTGATCAGTGTTCAACCAGGACATCCAGCTTCTGGATCCCTCTCAGTCACAAAGCTCACTTGGTGACTTCAGGCCAGGTGCTGACTCTCAGCCTCTTGGACCCACAGAGTTGCTGTGAGGCTACAATCAAGGAAAGGCTCTGTGAACCACCTTGAGTTCCTTGAAGGAAAAAAAATATTCACATTAATAATAATATAATTGCCACCAAATATTTTGCCACCAAATATTCCCATCAAATAGGTGCACACTGCTGAAGAGAATAATGACATAAGGGCACATTTACTGAAGTTACAGATTTGGAAGGACAACTGGTGTGGAGGAAGTTGGTTGGCCCTGTGGGCAACTCGTTTGCCACCACGTGAATGCAGTGCTAGGCTGGATGGACCTTGGGTCTGATCCAGCAGGGCGTGTCCTGTGTTCTTGTGTTCATTCCACATACAGGGCTATTGTGTTACAGTGTTAACCTGGAAAGACCTGGATTCAGTCCCACTCGGTCAAGAAGCTTGCTGGCTCTCAGCCTAACCTTCCTCACAGTGTTTTGAAAGGATAAAATGGAAAGACAGGGATCATGCACACCACTTAGGGATCCTGGGAGGAAAAGGATCATACAAATGGAACAATAAATAGAAACCGAAGCCAGCTGGGCTGACAGTTGGGATGGACTTCACTGCCAGAGATGGGGCAGGAGACCTGCAGGGTGCACACACAGCTGTTCCCGCAGCATCGAATTGCCACTCACTCACTGCCTCCTTGAAGAAATGCTGCGATGCAGCACCAGCACCAGGAACCTGGAGGGAGCAACGTGTGCCCCTGTGCAAAGCCGACCGAGTGTGTGGCTCAGGCAGCGACTTTCCTAGCAGGGCTGCCTGTGATGTGGTGGGAAGAGAGAGAGAGCTGGCCAGCCCAGGCTGGGAAATGGACACGTTGCTCCAGCTCAGGTGAGCCAGAGTGGCAGTGGAGCTGTGGTGGAGCAGCTGGAGGGAAGTGGCCAGCAATTCCAGAGCGTTCCAGTCCTGGACACCGCTGCCCTGCTGTACCTATGGATGGGCTGGTGGTGGTGCTGGGGAACGGCTTAGTAAGGCCTGAACTTGCAACAACCAACAATCATCATCCCACATACATTGAAAAACAGGACAACTCTTCTCTCCTCCTCTCTCCTTCTCTCCTCCTCCTCTCTTTTCCTCTCCTCACTTCTCCCCTCCCCTCCCCACTTTTCAAATTCCTTTTGTGAGCCAAAGTGTGCCAAAACAACCCTCCTCTCATGGGGTTGAGGCAGGCATCCTGCATATGGAATGTCAAGAATAAATGGAGGCAAATGCCCAGCAAGATCCAACCGAAGGCACGCTGTCATTCCAGCACATTGTTTTTCCCTGCAGAAAGGGTCACTGGCAATGTTTAATTTATCACCATTTCAAGCTGTTCCATGCCGTCGAGTTTGCAGCTAAAAGATGGACTTGCATCTTCAAACTGAATCATTTTGAAATGGGCTTTTCGCCCTCCCTTTCACCCGCCGGGGGAAGGTTATTCAGAGAATCACAAAGAAAACCTTCCGTTTGTTTCAAACCCACAGCAGAGACAGCTGCAACAGGCTTTCTAGGAAACCTTCTAGAGGATATTGGAAAAGAGTTGTATTCCTGGACTACTAAATTCATCTCTGGACCGCTTTAAAAATGTCCTCTGTTGCTGCCTTGTTATCTACCTTGTTTTTCCAATTCAAGAAATGTCTTGTTTTTCAAAGTGATGTCGTCGTCGTCGTCATCATCATCATCATCATCATCATCATCATCTTTCAGGCCCCACTCAGCAGTGGGAAGGGCTGCACTGGGAAGGGAGGAAGCTCAAAGCAAAATGGAACTGAAGCGCACAAAGCATAGAGACATGCAAATACCTTGTCAATGCAAACTGATTAAACTCGCATCAGATAAGACTCCAAGCTTACTGTCCTTTGAGCCTCTGACCCTTGTAGCATGCACTTAATAACAAGAGGAAACCACTTCTGTATGATCTCTGCAATTAAGAGAATGACATATTCTCCGATTGTCCTGTCCTGTCCTTCGTGTTGCTGTCTCCCCCTCCTGTGTTGTGTTTCTCATTGCACAAGCTCATTAGTATGCATTGTTGTTGTTGTCTGATTTCCCTGCAGACTGGTGCTGTTAACCTCAGGAGACCCAGTAGATTGTGCCAGCTACGAATCCACTAATTAAGCTTGGCAAATAACAAAAATGGATCTGTAATTTCTTCTGAATGATTGAAGTTGGTGTTAATCAAGATTTTGTGTTGAACTAACAGCTCTTATCAGGAAAGCAAAAACTAGTTTAATAAGCCATTCTAAATGGAGTCAGGGTCCCCACTGAAGTCTGTTTCTCATTTTACAATGTAAACATTATTTAGTTTATTCAGTTTATAGCTCGCCCTGTCCCATAGGTAGGTACCTATGCTAACCATGAACCTCTAAACAATTCACAATATTGATTAAATCCTTATATTCTCCTATCCAAAACAAACCAAACAAAAAGCAAATACATAAACCAACCAACCAACCATTTCTGACCACCAAAGACCACCATTCTTGTTTTCATTAATGAACCATATAATGTGGATATGCTTATCTTGTGATACATTGCAGCCAATTTACATTAATTTACATGGGTCACTGCAAGTGAAAATTTGTAGTGGGGATGGGGCCATAAAACGTGCGGGCTTTAAAGAAACAAGGCAGCTCTTAGCTATGGATCCTTGAGGACAAGCTGTTGTAGCATATCCACTTCTGATTGATTCCCAAAAGATGGTTCTTTGTCATAACAGTTTGGGATGAAACCTCCAAGTATGAATGCACTATATCTCCAAATGCCAAATACTGGAGTAAAATGCTGCCGTTTAATGGTCTCAGCTCCAAGTGTCCCTGGGTATCCTAAAGGAAGGTAATGCAATTTGCAGAGCCTCACAAAGCATTTTTATTTCTCTTCACTGCAGAAGACCAGGGGCAGAGAGCTGAACTGATTTTATCAGGAAGGGAACCTGAGGAACTGAGTTGGTGACAGAGATGAAATTCTAGAGCTAAGTGACAAATTGAAAGCCAATAAATCAGCAGGTTCAGATAGTATCTATTTCAGAGTTCTTAAAGAACTCAAACTGAAATAGCTTATCTGCTAAGAACAAATGTGTAATATGTCCCGAAGAACAGCTTTTGCAGCAGGTGACTGGAGGGGACCCAATGCAGCACCTATTTTGAGATTTGGGAAACTGCAGCCTGGTCAGCTTAACCTCTGTCCTGGGTAAATTGCTCCAGAGTGAAGCATGATTAAATGTAGAATTATCTAGCCTACAGAAGGGAAAGTCTCATCATATGGGTCTTGCAAATGCCTGTTATGTCTCATCAAATGACTAGCATTCATTAAGAGTGTCAATACATATGGACAGGCGTGGCTGATAGACACTGTTTCCCTTGGCTTTCCAAAGCTTTGTGACCAAGTCAAGAGCAAAGACTTCTGAGAAAACTTAGCAGTTATGAAATAAAAGGGAGGTCCTTTTAAAGTGACAGCTAGTTAAAAAATGGAAAGAAGAGAGTAGGAATGAATGATCAGTTCTCAGTGAAGGAACTGGGGTCCCAAACATTAGGATTCCAAAGAGGTTGGTATTGCTTATTGCAGTCTTCAAGGCTTGCACGAGGCAAGGGGAAAGGACTTATCCTGGAGCCCAGGTGGGCACGGTATGGGATGCTACCTGGTGGTTGGGCCAGCAAATGCACCCCTGCCTGGTAGTGATCCCAGACTCCACCTGGGCTAGCCCTCCTGCCTGGTTTTCTCAAATCAGGCAAGTGAGCAGTGGGTTCAGATAACACAACAGCCTATCATGGGTCAAACAGACCCAGGAACAATCTATGAGTTTCTTACCATGGGCAGTTTGGGGGAAAAAATCCATCTTGGGTAAGCCATACTGGGTTTGCACAATGTAACAACCCACTGTTGAGAGATATGATTGCCTGGCAGTCATGTCATGCAAAGCAGTCCCTGTGAAGGCAATGCTGGTTAAAATAGGCTTCAGCCTAGACCTTCTTATTTTAACATGCTTTTGGGTTTATTCATAAGCACATTTCTGTAAATTTAATTGATTAACCAACTAACCATCCATCTGTTAAAAAAATTGGACTCTATTCCACATTTCCTTTAACCTAGCCAAAATGACTATCTCCACAGAAGAGCTCAAAGGCTGAAGGGGCTTTTTCACCAGTTAAGCACGACACAGCTCAAGCTTCACAAACTCTGGTTTACACACACTTTCTTGCTTACTGGATCTTTTCAAACTTTGTTTCCCTTACTGAGAAGTCCTTTCTGTAGCTTCAATTCCAGCTGTGATCATTCAGCTCAGTGAGGAAACAGATTCTGATCTTGGTGTTACGAATATGACAAAATACGGTCTCTCCTGATCCACATTGCAGTAGATTGCATGATGGTTTATTTGCATATCCAATTCCTGAGCTGCCATATAGCTGAAGCTCTATAACAATGATGTATGTAACAAAAACAATACAACCAATGTCTAGATAGATAGATAGATAGATAGATAGATAGATAGATAGATAGATAGATAGCTAGCTAGCTAGCTAGCTAGCTAGCTAGCTTGGATGGGCTTCTGCTGCTTGATCAATATTTTGCAAAGTCAATACAACTTCTTGGAGTATGGTTGTAAATTTCAGAGACCATGAATTTGGGAGTAGATTGTGAGCCAGTTAGACAAAACCTCAGCCAAATCCAATGGAATATTTGAATTTGTGGAGGCAAATCCAGGAAATGTCAGTATAGACTGACTTATAATAATCACAAGGGGCTTAGTGGCAATCCAACCTTTTCATTTGACCTTGTTTAGAAGGTTACATTTCCTAAAGGAAATAATCTATAGGATTCATCTGAGACCTACTCTCTTTACCCTTGATTTCCTTATCAAATTACATTTAATTTTTCCCTCTAGCATATAGATGACAGCAAATATGTGATAAGAAATGGGAGCTGGATCAGGAAAGAGAGTCAGTATCACTTTATATCTGGTGTTATGCAAATTGCATCAAACAATGCTGTTTAATACAGAGGAACGGTAAGTAGTAGGTCAGTTAATTCTCTGCTCCAACTCATTTATTCTTCTCTGCACTTTGCAAACAAGGACGATGCCCCTTTTATGTTGCCTGATGCTCTACTTTCCAATATGTATTTCAAGAAGACAAGTGAAGGCTTATTCAGAGTCATCTAACCCCTCTCCCAATTTCCTTCTTGCAGGCAATGTTATGGCAATGGTCATCATATCAGACATAGGAAAGAGATCTAGTTTAAATGTCTCCCCAAATTATAGCTGGTTTTGACCCATTGGCCAAGTGAAAATAGAACATTATGAGAAAACACTTGCCCAGATGGGTCAAAACCATGAAGGATAAGTTGAGAAATGTTGACAAAACTTGAGAAGCGAAAACAAAAGGCCATTAAATGTGATTAATTATGAAGCGGTTGTATTAAGCCGCCCCGAGGCTTCAGCGAATGGGGCGGCATAAAAATGTTTAAATAAATAAATAAATAAATAAATAAATAAATAAATGGAATATAGAAGCTAATCAGAGTAGAAGACGCCATCACATCCTGTATCATGTTCAAGGATTGGTATTAGAGTAAAGGAAAAAGAACGAACGGGATTGCTTCCAGCAAGGTGGACCTTGGCCAGCAGAAAGTTGTGCTGGGAATGTATGCATTATACTTCATCCTGTTCTCCTTCCCTGTTTTAACTTTTGTTAATAGATACCATGCTATCTTGGGTGGACTCTGAGGGATGGTGGAAGACAGGAGAGCCTGGAGGAATGTTGTCCATGAGATCATGATGGGTCGGGCACAACTTTGTGACTAAAAAACAATGCCATGCTATCAGTTTCTTTTCATAATTGTCTTAAATACATTTACTCATGGTTAATAAATATTTTAAAATACAGGCTATGAAGTTCTATTTATAAAATATCTGTGAATGACTCAGTCCTTGTTAACATCCCTCTGAACCCAGATCTAGACAGGAAATAGGAGCCTGTCAAGTAAACAGGAGGTGCTTAATTATATTTAGTATCCATAAATTATTTTTAAATTAAACTGGCAGCTGAAGACTTGGAGGGAAATTTAGATCGATATGTCAAATTCAGTTTCTCACAAGCCTGTTACTTGGATTCCCAGTCTCCCGTTCTTCAGAAGCCCTAATTGTTCCTTCTCTCTTATCATGGCTGAATGAATTTTTTCCATGCATTTTCTTTAACCCTTCCATTACATCAGTTTCCTATTCTCTGTATGCATTCTCTGTATTCCTTCAAGGTCCCTGTTTTCTGTCCTATTATTCCCTCTGTATGTTGCTCCTGCCATCTTGCCTCTGCATTCCTCATTCCTCATCTTCTTGCTTGCTTGCATTGTTTTCTCTCTACTTAGCGCACTTCGTTCTCCTAACATTCAAGATGAAGGTTGAGGGATGGGAAGGAGGTCCCTGCCTGGAGGTGTTTTGGTGGTGGTTTAGCTCCTTCACAGAGGCAATGTAACTAAGGGGCTGGGGGCCAGTGTGGTGTAGTGGTTAAGAGTGGTTAAGACTGGGACTCAGGCAATCTGGGTTAGAGTCCCCGCTCAGCCATGGAGCCAACTGGGTGACTCTGGGCCAGTCACAGACTCTCAGCCCAACCTACCTCACAGGGTTGTTGTTGTGGGGATAAGATGGAGGAGGAGATGTAAGCTGCCTTGAGCCCTTTGTAGGAAAAAGGCAGGATATACATCAAAAAATACTTACTCTGGAGATCCATCTTTTTTTTTTTAATTGGCAGTGCAAAATTGCTTAGGCTGTATATACTTCAACTGCTTAGGCTATACTTCAACTGCTGGTGGTAGCAGGTAAGGCAGAAGATCTCAGTGGACATTGTCCACCATTTTGTTTTCTGCACAATGTTCCTAATATTGTGGGCTTTAGAGGAAAGCCAAAATCATGGGTGGGCAGGTACATCCCCCTGTGCCACCACCACTGTTCAAAACCCAAGCTGTGGACTTGAATTCAATTTTAGAGAAGCTCTCAGCACATTTCAGTAATGCACAAGGCCAAAAGTGCAACCTTCCCCCAAAGTATTTTAACTTTAAATTCATATTGTCAAGAACCAAAGTTCAGGAGAGGCATTTCACCCTCTTAGAACTGCACAAAACCAGGAAAGCATCAAATAATCAGTGGTTGGGAGAAAATGAGTAGGGTCAGGTGAAGGAGCTGTTTCTTTCTGGAGATGTCACCTTTTTAAAAAGCATCTAGTTTACAGAGAAGTGCTGTGGAAAGGGGGCCAGGGCTGACCTCACTGGTGGGTCTATGGAAGTGTGAGGGCTCCGGAATCCATACCTATGCTGGGGAGTCTGCTTGTATCGCACCCTAATCATAATAAAAAATAAAACATGTTTCACAATCTGATTGTTCATATCGACCCCAGTTTTAATTAAACATTACTGACATTTGCATCCTTCTTGTTTTCTTGCTGTCATTGTGTACAACTCTGTTAATTAATCTCTCAGATGCCGTGTGTTCATCTGCAGTTGCTTTTTGTACGTTCAACAGTTCTGGCCCTTCACTTGATGGACTCGTTAGTTCTTTTGTATGATCAGGCAGAGGAAGGCTTCTTTGCAAACATGAAATGGTATTCAGCTATGAGAATGAGCACCTGAGAGATTCTTGCTGTGTTTACAAGTACCCTGAGATTAAATCCTGTTCCACTCATGCCAGGAAACAGTGCAAAGGTTGGTTCCAAATGATTTTTTTTCCAATTAGAAAAGGACAACATGGTATCTGACAAACTGATCTCAGGGGAAGTCTGCAGAACTCTCAGGGTATGTGTGGGAGCTCTCCTCTCTTCATAGATGGTGCTCAATTAGCCAAACTGCATTTTAATGCATTTAATGATAATGGAGAGGTCCATGGATTTGTCATAGATATGAATATGACCACAGAGCCTCTTGTCTCTTCTTGGAGATGCTTCCATCATGGTTTTAACCATTTGCTCTAAAGTTCATGATACTGAAGAACAAGTAATTGCTAAACAAGTCTAAAGCATTGGTCTAGCTTCCCGGTTGCTTAGCACATCCCAAAGTATAGTAATATTCACAGGGTCTACTCCATGTTCTAAATCGCAATGAAAAGAGCTGCATAACCCCCTGCTCTGTTCTGATATATGCACAAAGGTGTGCTGGGAACACATAGCAGCCATGAGAAACACATCGCATGCTTACAATTACTCTGTGATTTGGGCATGTAGAGTTCAGAACGACTTGCAGGTGGACTATAGTGCATGGAAATGTACGCTGCAGTACACCACTAGTTGTTCATTGGTTTTGCTGCCACAGACTGACATGGCTGCTCTTATTGTATTTATTTATTTAAAGCTTTTATGTGTCTTGGGACAGTTTACAACAAGCATAGATAAAAATGGCACAGCATTCAGCAATTCACAATCAAATCACAATTGAAACCAATTAAACATTAAAGTGATGGGAGAATAAAAAGGTTTTCACCTGGCACCGAAAAGAAAAAAGTGTTGGTGCCAGGCGAACCTCTCTGGGGAGCATGTTCCACAATCGGGTGCCACCACAGAGAAGGCCCTCCTCTATATAACCACCCTCCTAATCTCAGGGCTCCTGAAGAAGGACCTCTGCCTCAGATCTCAAGGGCTGGGAGGGCATATAGGGAGAAAAAGCTTTAAATAAATAAAAACTCTTGAAAAGAGCTTCTGGGTTATGATGCAAATACCATAGACAATACTGCACCATTGTCTGAATTTCATCCAGCACCCCTTATCCATCCCAATACCAGATTATAAGGTTTATCTCTGCTGGAGAATTGGATCTAACGTCTTTTGAGAGAAATGCTTGCCAGGTTCTCCACTTCTTCTCAAATTGAATTCTTTCTTCTGCAAGGTCCTCAATCAAGAACTCAGCCATTCCTGAATGTGGCAGGAATACAGTTCATGTAAACTTTGGGCAATATTCTTTCTACACGTTACAGCCTACTAAGCATTATGTGAGCTTAAGCCTCTGCCATTGAGCAAGAGAGATCGTTGCATTGACAATATCACACATGCTTATTTTAACGGAGTTATCCGTTAGTGCTTATCTGTCAGTTAGGACTGAATGATCTCTTGTGTTGCCTATTAATAGCTTGGTTTCTACTGCAGACATCACATCCTCGTTCATTTGCTCTGTGTACTGTGAATACCAATCTCAAATAAAACACACATTAAGAACAACGCATTGTGCTCCACCACGCTTTTTAACAGGCCGGTCAGCATCCTCCCCTTTTCCTGAATGAGTGTCAATATTTATCTTTCAAGTTTAAAGAATGCAGAATTGCCATGACTACGATTCACAGAACATTGTCATGGTTTTCACATTATGCTTCCATGTTCTGGAAAACTGTAGCATTAATGGCTGATGATGTTGATTCCCACAAAAAAGCATTTGCTGCTGTGAAGTCAAGGGCAGTTGGGATTTCCAACCTTTGCAGGCCTATGGAGATACCTTAATTTTTGAAAGTGTTCTGAGCACCCTCACAAGATCACCACCATGGAAGGAAGTCCTAAAATGGCTACCAGGGGCAGTCACAACATTTATTACTGCAACCAAAAGCCCACTTCACAGAGAGTAGGAAAAAAAGGAAAGGAGAGAATACCCCATAGTGTTTCACCCCAATTAACCATATTTTATGGAATGGCAAGCCAGCTTCTCTAAATTGCCTCTAAACAAATCCATCTAAAATTAATTCCCCCAAGTTTACGAGAATATAAAATTATATGTGTATGCAGTTAGGAAAACATTTTCAGGCCAAGAGTTATCTGATTGTCCTCAGTGCTCATTCATGTGTCCTGGAGACAACATTGCATACTTTCTCTCATCATTGCTCCAGAACAGACCATGCGCCTCGTCTTTTCCTCCATGGGGTTCCCCGGACTTGCTCTCTGCTTTGCTGCCTCTTACAACAAATGAGCTAGGAAGGCACTTAGGGGCTGAATTTTTGAGCACCTAGTAAATGTCTAATGGACTTGGACAACGTGTGGTTAGGAAATACAGTTTCTCCTCTTGCTGTGCTGGTAGCATGCAAGAAATCTTGCTTGCTCAATCTTCCAAGAGCTTGCTAAAGACCCAGGGATCATCAGCTAAGCTGAGGTATTTACCACCCTGTTTTGAAAGAAGCACTGAACTAGTGATGTTTTGCCATTCCTGGAATTAATGATTAGGCTCAGTATGATGATATTGCAGGGTACAGCTACAGTGTTCACTTGTATTTATTTGGTGTTCATAAAATGCAGAATTAAAAAAACCTGAACAATCCATCACTTTCATAACAACATCAACATATTCATAGGTCCACAAATTAAATAATAAATCCCGCATGCTGATTTTTATTATTACCAACTTTATATGAAGAACAAATACGATCACAGAAACAATCGTACTGGTTACATAATATAACATAACTTGGAATAATAATCTTAATGCAATTATAAACAAATAGGTCAATGCTTTATATCTTGGATGTTGCCACAGATATAAACATTCAATCACGGCTTCTTTTGAGATTGTTCTGTCTTTGTCTTCCTTCCCTTACTCCAACAGTGGTGAAACATGTAGGCTTTTCAGCTATTGTTGAACTATAATTCCCATCCTGTGTTAGAACAAGACAAGTGCTGTATATGACATGCCTGATATTAACCAGTTATGCATTTCTGTTGGCATTATGGCACAGTCTGTATTGTGATTCACCTTGGGGTTGCCTTGTGATGAAAGGTGAGATGCACATTTAATACATACATACATACCTATTTGACCATTTGAATGCAGCAACATCTGGAGGGACTCATATTTCTCCCTCCCTTAATTCTCACAAAGTTGGCCTATTTTGACATGTACTTTCCAGTCGTCTGTACTAGGAATACATTGCAGCTGTTCATTTCTTTGATCTCTTGCATGATGTGATAAAAACAACAAGTCTATTTGCAATTGGATATTTCTCATTGGCTTTATCTTACCATGAAATAGTCTCTTGCTTTTGGATGGATCCAAAACAGAGGCAAATGATTTCCAGCTTCCATCTGACTTTCCCAGCTTTTATTGGAATCTCATTAGTGTTTTGTGTCGACATGTCATAGTTTGAAAAGAGTTTATTTGCAGTTATTTTCTCTCCCACTGGAACCAATTGAGAGGAAAATGAAATACTGGAAAGATGGGGCGGTGGAAAATGTTCCTCTCCATTTTGACCTGGGCCACTTTAAGCTTGCGAGGCTCAGGCAGTGGTGGTTTGCCTGCTGTGAACCAGACTCCTACTCTTGCCCTAGCAACACTCTACCCATTAACAGAACTCCTGTCCTATTGAATTAATGCCCTGAGAGAGGAACTTCCTGCTACCAAGAAAATGGAGTGACCACCAGATCTCCGCATAATGCAGCCACTGTGGTCATTGTCATTGTTGTCATTCTGTTTGCAGGGTCCTTCAAAATGCCAAGGACAGACTGCTTGTTTTCATATGATAAATGTGGTGATTGCAGAGAAGGTTGGTGGTAAACGGAAAGCAAATCAAACAAGGGTGTGAGTTTCACAAGCCTGTTCTGGTGTTACATTAATAAGCTTCTCCTCCTTCACATTTTATAGGTAATTCATCCCAAGCGTTGCGTACCAGTGTGATGTGGGAAAAGACTTTAAAAAGTCTGTGTTGACTGATCTGGTCAGATATTCTGCCTTTTGCACTCAAGTGTGAGTTGAGTCTAACATCTGGCATTCTCTGCCCGCAAATGTCCCATGTGAACTGAAGGGTTCCAACTGGAATTTCGGTTTCATCTGGAATTCCTAGTGTACAGGGATAGGTGTCAGTTGTCCATTAGGATCTGAGAACGTTGTCCTGGGATAATGCAATAAACCCTAAGGTGGAAGCTCAAAAACTGGAGCTGGGCCAGGTTCCTCTGAGGTTTCCTCCCAGGAGAGCAACAGATGATAATCAGCATGTTTGCCTGCCCCTACGGTGCAGAAGCAGCGTTCCAACTCTGAATTTCATTTCTGCCTGTGTATAGGTCAAACCCGCCATTCTGTATGCATTTTTAACCCAGTTAATTCAGAGATAACAGCTTTATGGAGATAAAGGCTGCTGTGACTCCCACGGCACCTTAATAGACTTGACTGTGTACAGCTCCTTCTTGGAACAATGTTATGTGCACCGATAATAAAATGATCCCAGACATGTTGCTTATTTTATGCTTGTGCTGATTTATGCTGTAGCTGCAAAGATCCTTATTTGGGATGTAAGCAGAATGTGGAAAAGGCATGACAGGTATATAGGCTATTAATAAAGTTTAAAGCTTCTGGTTCATAAAGAAGAACTCATTTGCTGCTTTGACTATACTTTTGGGGAGGGGACAATATGCAGCAATTAGGATATGCAAGACTTCAGCAGATGCTCCCCAGCTTACAGAATTCCACAGTGATCTGCATGTTCTGAGATTCACTGAATTTCCAAAGTTATGTTAGTCTCTTGATTTCAATTCCCAGCATCCAGTAGTGAATATAAGGGGGCAGCTTTGCTTAACTTTGATCTGGCCTTGTACAGACTCTCCCAGGTCGATTCAATTCCTTAGGCAGTGGTCATTGTTGTTGTCTAGTTGCAAAGTCGTGCCTGACCCATCATGACCCCATGGACAACATTCCTCCAGGCTCTCCTGTCCTCCACCATCTCCCGGAGTCCACTTAAGCTCACACCAACTGCTTCAGTGACTCCATTCAGCCACCTCATTCCCTTCTTCTTTTGCTGTCAATCATTCCCAGCATCAGGGTCTTCTCCAGGGAGTCCTTCCTTCTCATTGGGTGGCCTAAGAATTTGAGTTTCATCTTCAGTATCTGGCCTGCTAAGGAGCAGTCAGGAGTGATTTCCTTGTCAGGTCTTCTAGCAGCCAGTCTTGGGATCATTCCCTCCTGAGCCCAGTACCCATAATCTCTGCACATCAGCCAAGTTCCAAAGCCCTTCCCTATGCTCTAATTCTTTGGAGCAGCCAAGAAGCACCTGCATATTCTGCATTAGAGAATTTATGCTCCTTTTATCTTTCACACTTTCCAGTTTGGTACCCTGTGCTTCATTCCGTGCCTTCCATATCAATGCTGACAATCCGTCAGATTCAAACCTGCTTGCCGCACTCACCTCCAATGCTTTGTAGGAGTTCATGCAAAGGTTTATTGGTGATGAGGCGGAGTCCTGAAGATTTATCAGCTCCAGACTAGGAACTTGGAGGCCCTTTCAGGAATTCCTATTCTGCACCTGTTCTCTAAAATGACCTCATCAAATCTTGAGTAACCCCAAGAGAGCAGCAAAGAAGGATGGAGAAGGGGGAGGACAAGAAGAGTTTTTTAATTCCTATGACAAACCGTAACAAGGATACACAAGCATGGCTGTGAAACCTTGAGAATCGCAGTAAGTTAGAGGAAGTTAGCTGTGATATGGTTTTCGTAGGCAGCTTTATGGGCAAGCAGAGGCTGTTTAAAAATGTAGTAAGGTGCAGACTAGGAAAACATACATCAGCTTGGAAGGCCCTTTGTTGAGTTAATCCAAACCTTGACCAAAGGCTCTTGCAGCTACACTAGTTCCTGTTGGAGTTACACCTAAAAAATATTTCTTTTTAGCATGCCCTCTTAAAAAGGGGAAGGCAGACCCTTCCTTTGCACCTCTGCCTCTCCTGACTATCATGTTGCTTTTAGTTAATGAAGTGCTATCATCACAGAGCCACCGGCCCTTTGAAATTCCTATCCTGCATTTGATCTCAGAGGTTAATGGATGTAAAGAGAAGCACCATAGCAAAGAAAGAAAACACAAGGGCTAAAGCAGGCTGCTTATAGTAGATTGTCTTGCATGCCCAAATGTAATGGAGGCAATTCACTTATCACTCTTGCTATAATTGTCCCATGAAATTGGTGGTCGCCTATTCAGGCCAAGTGCCTTCTGCTATTTGCATTTCCTTAAGTGGCCCTTGGCTGATTCGGATACGCAGCCCAACACTCATTTCTCCACTCTCCTCTTGCAATTAATTCCCTCTGGACATACGGCAGATGGGCTGTGGCTCTGCTTACTCACATCTGGCTGTTGGGTAAATATAAGGCAAGAGTGGGATATATTCCATTCGTAATCCACATAATTGCTGGCCAACTTCACTGTCACATTTTCTCAAGATGATGGAATCAACGAGTGTTTGGGAATATTGGAAGGTCCCTTGTTTGAAATGAACAAAAGCTGTAGGCGAAGTTTGTCGTGGCAGGAAATGTTTTGTTAGCCGTGTCTGCAATGCATGCTGCTCTGTTCTAGTATTTATTATTGTTATATTTATATGCCATCTTTTTTCCTGCAAGGATCCAGTGTGCATTTTATTCTTGCCAGGGAAGTAAGCTAGGAGGAGAATCACTGATTGGCCCAAAATCACCCAGCAAACCTGACCGGCATGATGAGAACCTGGACCTCCCAAGTCTTGGTCCAGTACTCTAGCCACCACCCCCATTCTGCCTGCCTGTTCCTTCCGTCACTTTGACGTGTGTCTGCCAGGGCTGGGGAACTTCATGGCAGCGTCAGACTCCTGTTTCCCCGTCCCTGTCTCATCAGCACATCATCCAAAGCAGTGATGGGGAGCATGGAGACCTTCAGGTATTTTTTGACTTCAGATCCCATCAGTCGTAGCTAGCACAGCCAGTTGAGAGGGGTGATGGGAGCTGAAATCCAGCGGGGTCCGAGGGCCACACCTGCCCTATCTCTGTCCTAAGGAATGGGAGTAAGGAGGGATCGGGTGCTGTTCATACAGCTTGGAAAAATCACCATGGCTCAGAATTGTTCTCACTCTCAGCCAGGTGGATCTGGCCAAAATGAAGGCTGGATTTGGGGAAGCTGAATTCCCTGAGCTATCCTGCAATGCACTCTGCATGGATGTGCATTTCCCCTTGGCTGTGAGAAGAACTGAGGAACGCTCCAGTCTCTCTTGGAACACAGGAACAAAATGTCCTTCTGGATTTGAAGGGGAAAAAACACAGCTCTGCAGGGATCACCATCTATGATCCAAATCCTGTACTGTTAGATTTATTGACAATATTATTTTAGGAATGGACTCTGCATGAATCTGAGAAAGAAAGGAAGGAAGGAAGGAAGGAAGGAAGGAAGGAAGGAAGGAAGGAAGAAGTCAGTTTTTCATTTTCGGAAATCTTCATTTTGGTATTGTAGGAAAACTGTGTGAAGTGACTAGTCAATTTTCATGGGGCTTAAATGGGCAGTCAAGAAATAGATGCTACCCTAAAATAAATGCTGATATAAAAAAAGGAAATTCCCAGGTGTTCCAATTAAATGCTCTAGCTGTGGACAGGAGAAGGGTACTGGCTTTCTCTGTGCAAACATTCAAATCATCTTTCACTATCAGTAATTTCCATACTGCCCAAGAGTCAAAGCTCTCAAAGACCTTAATTGCCTGTTCAAGAACAGGTCAATCTCCCAACGACTGTGAAAACTACCACTAAACTCAGTATTAATCACTATCCCTGTAAATAAAAACACTTCAGTGTTGCATCCTTGCAGGCCTTTGGTCGCTGCACCCATATCAATACCTGCTGAGAGGACAGGAAGATTTTAAGTACAGAAAAATCATCACTCAGAAATTGGATTTGCTATTAGTAGAAACAGAGCGCGTCAGAAGGGGTCTCCCGGGCCATCTAGTCTGACCCCTGGCTCCAGTCGGCTCTGCTCACGGCATGCCCAGCATGTGCACGTCCAGCCTATCCTTGAACACCCGCACTGATGGGGCCTCAACCATCTCCCATGGAAGCCCATTCCACACCCTCGGGATCCTAACATCAGGAAGTGCTTCCTGGCATCCAAACGGAACCTTGTCTCCCTGAGCTTTGCTCTGTTGGAGCACGTCCTGCCTTCCTGTGCAGGGGAGAACAGGTCTCTGCCCACCTCCGTGTGAGATGGGTAGAGTAGTATGTCAGATTGCCACTGATTAGCCAAAGAGCATGTCAAAAGCAGAGCAAATGGGCATGAGAACATGTTGTTGTTTGGCCCCTGGTATCAGATAATGTGGCAAGGCACTGGGAGAAGCACTGGAGGAGACCTACTGCTGACGGTTAAGTGCACATAAAATAACTATCTGTGTTCATCAGCATTTTCTTTAAACACGCAGGCTCACAACTCTCAGGAAATCAGTGGTGAGATTAGGTGATCCTTTTTCACAGGAGTGCAGGAAACTCTCTCGAATTGCAGGATGCTTGAAAGAGAGCTTAGCATCCTTGGGAAGCCTGTACAGGTAGCACATCTGTAAATCACAGTCATTGGCCACATCGCAACACACCGAAGCCCATTGATTTCAGGGTCCTAAATGAGCTGCACTCTGAGTTCGAGTTGGACCAATACATTGCAAACAGCTCACTTGGCCGCCGTGCTCAGATCCTATTTCTTTTGTCTCCACAGCCTTTATCATTCCTCCTCTAAAGGTTCTAAATTGGTTTCCATCCTCACCTGATTTCCTAAGAGAGAGTATGTACTAAATGGCACAGGCTATGCCAAGGCACTGCCTTCTGGAGGTTAGATGACAAGAATTCCTTCTGGGTGGGAATAAGCCAGAGTGCTGCATCTGATTCAGAGGCGCAGTGCAATGACATCGACAGCAGGAGCTTTTGTCTGTGGCCGATCACATTCTCTGCCCACAGGGAGAGGCCCCGGCTGCCTCATTATTTCTCCTGCCAAAACTTCATTGGCTGCAGGCAAGCTTGTAAGTCTTAGCTGACCAGAGTGGCGTCAGTAGCTCTTCTTTTTGGACCACCTCAAGCAGACGGGATCTTGTGCATCATTCATAGGACATCTTGCTGCCCTCATGGGTGGTAGAGAAGGCTCTCCTTCACCAGCATCGAAGTGAGATCCAGAAAGAATGCTGTGCAGCTTCTGCCCATGGAATGGGAATGGGGCACCCTCCCAGCCTTTCTTAAGCAAGGCAAGGCAGTCCTGCTGCAGATTGGACAGGCTGGACCTCAGGAAGAGCTTCCTCACTGTCGGAGCAACAGGACAGTGGAACCAGCTGCCTGGAGAGGTGGGGGCTCTCCCACACTGGAGGCATTCAAGGTGCAACTGGACAACCCTCTGAGGGGGATGGTGTCACGTGGAGTCCTGCAACAGCAGGGGTTGGACTCCATGGCCTTCATGGCCCCTTCCAGCTCTACTATTCTACGATTCCATGAGAGTCCAGCAGAAGGACCAAGAGGGAGGGAGTGGGTTAAGGAGGCTACTGTTTGTTGGAAGCGCTGTGCACTGTTCCTAAAATGACCAGCCCGGCGAGTGGACTGAACACTGACTATGCCCAGCTTGCACACCACCCTTTTGTTTTTCGTTGAGTCAATATCTGCAGCTTGGGATTGTTCTCTTGGTACTTTATCTACTCCAGGTGTTTTATTCCTTCCGGGTGCTTTCAGAACGGCTTTCACTTGGCTTTCTGATATTGGAGGCTGTTCCTCATGGAATTCCTTTTTGAAGGAGTCTGTCTTCCATTCTTCTCTTCTGTACAGTTCTTCTGGGTCTTGTTTCCACCTCCCCACCATACTCAGGTGTGGTTCTGGGGTGGGCGGTGTAGCTTGCCCATTCATAAAATGCCATGGTGGGCAACGCTGGTCACAGCATGCTCATGTTTCAGAAGGCAGACTGATAGGAAAAAGCAAGTCCTTGCCCAAGGGACTAAGTTCCAGGCGGAGGCGAAGGACTTTGCTCTGAGACACAAGCCCAAGCAAAGATGCTCTTGGCTTTGCAGAATGCTGGTCTGCCTTGTTAGAACAAATGTGTTGAGGAACACAATGAAAATGAAGAGGGGAGGAGACCTCGTTGAGACCAAGTAAATACCCATAGGCTTCCTGGTGCTAATGGGCTCCAACAATATAATGCATATGAACTGCTTTGAGCAAACTGTCAGTTACCACACAGGTGTGGACTGAGGATTAGGGTTCAAAGTCTCCAGAAAGCTCCATAGCTGAGAACCCCACTCTCCTGAGTTCTGTTCCTGAACTCTTAACCATACACTACCTTTATGGGTATTTTAAGACCTTTCAAAATACTTTAAGCTTGTTCACTGTTGTTGTTGATGTTCTTTGCAGTAGATTTTATTATTTGCTATACTGTTTTACCTCTTTCTGCTTTTTATCTTTTATTTATTTTCTGCTTTTATTATGCACTTTTATTATCATTTTATATTTTATGTTTTAAATTTAACTGTAGACCTGTACAAATGCAGCTACTGGGAAGCCTAAATGCACAACAAACAAACGAATGATTGAAGAAACAAACAAATGCATTTTACTACTTTTTAGCAATTTAAGTTCCACCCCCATTATTGAAAGCTGAAATGGAAGGGCTGCCAAAGCAATTGGCTCTTTGTATTTGAACATTTGCTTAGATGTCGAGCTATTGTAATTAGTATCTGTTCATCAGTAGACTGTTGGTAAATTGGCCATCACCATGTCTGTGATACAAATGGAATGCTCTGAAAAACTCTTGTTCTTGAAACCTTTTTCTGAAAAGGGTATGTAATTAATTGATTGCCCTGTGCTTTTATTCCTTCTGAAAGCCAAGCAAAATGATGAACTACCAAGGAAAATTATGTAATATTAATTGATTATCTCAGGGATAATACATTTGTTCATCATTGCTTGTTTTCTCTTTCTCTATGTAAGATAAGATCCTTTCCTTTGTTTGGAGTAGTCTTGAAAATAGTTCACCACTTGATTTGCTGTAGATCCAATCTGAAATTGTCCCATCAGTCAGCTCATTAGATAGCTGCAGCTCTTATGAATTTATTACTTTCCTCCTTCAGAGCAAAGTTCTTTCTTGCTGTTCTGAGTGATGGGACATTTGTTGTCAAGCAACTGAGCTTTCTTTCCCTTGATTTTTCTTTGTTTATGGGAATCAATCTTCTGTCTCCAGCAAAGAGTCAATGCTATTTAACAGATCAGAATTAATAGCCCTGCTTTTCCCTAGTTTAGAAAGCAATCACTCTAATGGTAATCTAGCATTTTCTTTGTTCATGTAATGAGAGATGATAGAAACATGTGAATTTGCAATTACACATTTTTTTAAAGAAAATTTCCAAGCAGAATTATTTTGATATAGGGCAAATCTCTCTCTCTCTCCCCCTTCCCCATTGTCCCTCCATTTATATCTAGTTCAGGGGACCTGCTTGGAGCATAAGAAACAAACTCCATTTCAGAGCTACTTTCAGAGGGTTCCTTTCAGTGATGAGCAAAGACAATTGAGCTTCTGATATGACTTCACCACACAAAGAACGCTTCGTTCAGTTTGTCCTGGCATTGCAGTTCTTAAGGTTCAGGGTTTACTGTTGTGAGCTCAAGGTAGCTTTGCACTTCTTCCTCAAAAATAGGCATTGCTTTATGCTGCATGACAAACCGTTCCTGAACTGGAAGGGTGTTTCAAAAGGCCATGGACAGGGCTGAAAGCACCCACAGATCTAGACGTACTTTGAGTTGAAGGACCTTACTGCCAGTAAATAAGTCTTAGGACAGGCATATTAATCATCCAGAAAAGGGGAGAAATGCATGCATTCCTCTAGCCTATCACTGCATCTAAGCACGAGTCCAGGTTGCACATGGCCTCTCCTGAGCCAGACCTAATGGCGAACCAGAGGGAGCCTCATCAGCAGGCTGCTGGCCATTGCTCTGAAGCAACTAATGGCTGCAACCATTGACTTCCTGTGGGAAATTAATAGCATTGGAGGCAAAACAGTGGCACCCCACAATGTAATTGCCAGGGGCTGTGGTACTGTCTGGACTCTATCCTGCTGATAGGAGAGTAATCATGGTAAATCAGAGCCCCCAGTTCTCAACCTACAAAGCCTGTCCAGGAGGAAACCATGGGCAATGGTCTATAAAGCCAGTGGGAAATGGAGTGAGAGTAACAGCTGGTGGTTGCTGGTCAACTCCTGAATCAAATGGACTATCTAGATACATTCTGGCTTGGCTTCTGGCCTGTTTTGGAATGGAAACTCCCTTGCCCTTGGTTGCTCTGTTGGATAACCTCTGTCAGAGAGGGACAGGTTGACCACAACCACATTGGCTGTCCTGCACCTCTTGCTCCAAGTAACTTTTCATGCCATTGACCTTCTGGGTGGGCTGTCTGGGCTGGGAACTGAAGGTTGTGGTCCTACCATGGTGGCCAATCCCAAAGGCAATGTGGGGGAAGGGGGGTGTTATTGCTTTGTGCTTTTACAGCTCTGCTCTGGGGTTCCACAGAGCTCAATTTTATCCCCCACTGTTCAGCTTCTACAAGATCTACATAAAACTGCCAGGGGAGGTTATCCAGAGGTGTGGGCTGAGGTGCCACCAATATGCAAATGACTCTTGCTCTATCTTTCCTCTCAAAGTCAGCTGAGGCAAAGGTTGCTCTGGACTGGTCATGGCACTGGGTGGACGAGACTCAGTCACAACAAGACAAAAGTACTGTTGTGGGTTGCATGCTTTCCTAGATGAGCAACATTCAGAGTGTTCTGGAGGAGGTTGCTCTCCAGCTGCATCATTTGGAAGTGCTCCCAGATCCATGATTGTCTTTGGGGGATCTTGGTGGGCATGGTGATGTGGAGCACCTTTTCTCAACTTAGTGGAAGGGACTGCATTTTTATATAGGGTTAACCATTATATTGCTAGTTTTTGAGTGATGTTCTGTATATGCCTCAAAGCATATGGAACAGAGAGGAAAGATGAAAATGCTTTAAACCAGGTAGTATATCTAGTGCATTTCACATCACCAAGGCTACGCCTGTTTTTAGTTGCATGATGCAGGCGATAATGGTGCTTTGTCATAGGTTGGATTGATTAAGGGAGCCTTTCCAGCAAATATCACAGAGTCCAAGCACATGTCAAGCAAGCTTTTTAGTTGCATTTCAATGATGAGTTCTGAGAGCACTTCCTTGTTCTCTGATTTCTTTCCTTCCCATCCTGGAGGAAGCATGCAATAATGTTTTCCATCCTGTTACACAGAGGAAGTGGAACAGGAGTTAGATGCAGAAGCTTTCCTGTTCCCCTGCCTTCTACTCTACAGTGTTTCCTGCCTGGATACAATTCCCTTGTAGCCTTCTGAAATTCTGTGCCTGATTAGAAGCCCCCGTGGGCCAAACATGGCTTCCCACATGGAGCACTGCAAGCAGTCACAACTTGATGAGGTTCTTTAACTAAAGAAGAGGAAGAAGAAATGTTTTGTGCAGGCTGAGATTCCTCCTGTGAAAAGCCTCCCCCAGCTATTCAGCTGAACTGCTCCTGGCATAGTGGCCTCCCAGGCATGTCACTCACTTCCAGGATGTGCTCCGTCCTGCCCTCCAGAGATGGAATTTCAAAACAGGTTGTTTTGTTTTTAAGAACAAGCAAGAGTTGTGCACTGGTGCAACACACACAGGCAAGCCAAAATGGTTGCCCTCCCACATTTTAGTGGGAAAGAATTTTGCCTGAACCCTGAAAGCATATTGTGTGTGTGTGTGTGTCTGAGAGAGAGAGAGAGAGAGAGAGAACACAGGAATGTTTCAAGCCAGTACTTGAAAAGATCAGCAAAGCAACCTTACCATCTATGAAATGGTGAGCAGTCTCCTTTCATGCAGGCTGCAACTCTAAGGAGTTGCCCAAGAGCACTTTTAACTTGTTTGGGTTCCTGAACATCACACCTTCTCAGATGTTTGACAAATCTGATAATTAGCGTGTTACATCTTTGTTGACAACAAATTAGATACAGGTAACTCATTATGCTAGGTGTACATTTGGGTTAATCAGCTGCCCAAACCATCGCCTTTGTTGCAAGGTAATTAAAAGCACATCCATCTACAAATGATTCCTTTTTTTGATTGGGTCCTCTTTTTTTCCTTCTTTTTTTCATTGCCTACACCAAAGTGGAGCAGAAACAAGATTTCCTTTATTGGCAGCTGTTTAAAAATACGAATTACCAAACAATCAGATATATAAAGATAACTTAAGTTTTTCACAGGAGGTTTCTAGTCAAATTTTCATTTCTTCCATGATCTTGTCTTTTGTCAACCTCAGCCACCTACAATGGAAATGGCAATACCTTATGGTTGGCTGTGAAGGTCATGAGATGGCTAATGTGTTGGGCAGTCTACACTCAAGTGGGGCAACTGACTGCCCTTGGACTGCCTGTGGCCCCCTGGCCTAATTTTGAAAGAGTTCTGCAAACCGTCATTGCAAAGGTCTGGCAAGAGTGACCTGCTCCTTCCTGGTGTGTTGCTGGGGGTGGAGAGAGAGGGGAAGTGAGTGGGGAGGAAAGGACCGGCCCTCCCCATTGCTGTTATGTCTCCTAAAAGACAGCTTTTGAGTTCCCATATAAATGCTAAGCATTATTATAATTTACTGCTAGTTTATGCAAGGTATCATGCATGTGCCAATCATGCTTTTATTGTATAGTTTGCTTTGTGATGGCCTGCTAAAATAAGAGAGTTATTATGAAGTACACTCCTTAAACAGGAAATTCTGTTCTTAGTGTTCTTAGTGTTAGAATGACACACTTCCCTCCCCTCCTGCTCCCCTTCCCTTCCCTTGGAAAGCACCTGATCTTGATTACCTGCAGCTAATATAAAGAAATGCCTTTATTTAGCAAATAACTAAGTTTCTCATGCAATTTTGTACAGTTAACCTAAAAGGCACTACATTATTTTTCAGTGATATTCTTTCCCCTAGCTTTTCTCCATGTAAGGTGTATGGTTTGCCTAGAGATTGTTAGATTAAACATGCAGCCCTAAGTATGTCTACTCAGAAATAAGCTCCATTTAGGTCAATGCCAGCTTATTTTCAGAATTGCACCCTTGCACTTGTTATACTATGTTCATGGATTTAGAGCAGCAAGAATGGATGGGGAAGTACATAGAATAAGAATAAACATACGTAAGAATACATAAAGCTATTTCGGCATTCAGCCTAAGAGATTGCACGGAATCCAGAAATGTGGCAAGTGTTATCACAAAGGGTGCAAGGATGGGAGTCAGAGCAAGGTGGGTTAAAAGTAAAATTATGTAACATAAAACTACAGCCTGTTGTGGCAGCCCTGTTTTTACACAGATCCTTTGTGTTGTCTTAAAAACAATCCAGCACTGATCAGAAAGGGACATGTTTGGATGACTTCTTTGAGCCGCCCGACTTCTGTGATTCAGTAGATGGCACTCTTTCCTCGCTCTTGATACGAAATCTTTGGCATTTCACATGTACTGAGGACAGAAGCAGAATGAGGTTACATTTTGAATGGCACAGCTTCTTTCATATTTATTTGTAGTTCTCAAAGACTACAATTGCATTTTATGACTTCTTGGTTTCAAGAAGAAGCCTTCAAGCAGAACCTTCTTTTGAAACATTCGTGTTCACTGAAAAGTGAAGTGAAAAGTAGCCCACTCGCCTATGGGTTTTAGCCCCACTTTTGGCCAAACAGTGGATGAATTGCATTCCCATGTTATGGTCCCTGCCAGCATCAAGGAGAAAGCTTTAAGGACATTCCCACTGAAAAAGGGAATCCACCTCATTCTCCAGTTTTATTCTCCTTGACAACAGAACTTTTTCCCCTTGTGGTCATCTGTCATGATCAAACAGAAGGTTTGCAAATACAAACAAGACATCACAAAATAGGGGCATTTGTGCTGATAACGTGATTTTCTATCTATCCAACCCTGAAAGGTCACTGCCAGTTCTAGTCACTAAATGTCTTATTTACAGTGCGGTATCAGGACTGGAAATTAATTCCATGAAAGTCAAGATTGTGATTCTGCCGAGCCCACTTTCAAGGGCCTCTTCAAGAGCCATTTCCTCACCAATGCAATGCAATGGTTTGCTATAACACCTGCAGGGAAGCAGATAGCTCAGAACAATGGTGGTCCACTACAATGGTCCATCAGGAAAGAAACAGGCCTCTCGGTCCAATATTCATCTGCCCTGGGAAGTCAGAATCACGCAGTGAAGGAGTTAGAGTTTCCAAACTGAGGAATGCAGGGTGCCTTCATGCCTACCACCTCCCTGAAACTTGGTCTTCCATCGGCTTGCCAGTTTGCAGGGCTGGTCACAGGAGCAGATGCTGTGCACAGAACCGTCCTTCCATGCCCTCTTTTCCTAGAGAAATGCGGTACAGAATAGGGCTTCATGCTCTTCAGCAGTCCCACTGAACTTCAGCATGAGTGCTGGGGACATGAAAGGGTCTCCTCTACCCCAGCCATTTGCAGCAGGATTCGGAAGAGGGAGCATTAGGTATGTGTGAATGCACGAGCCCATGGGTAAAAGCAACCCAATCCTCAGTGCAGGCATTGACCTGAGGGAAGCTGCCTGCATGAGGTCCACCCTGACCTTGGCAGCTCTCCAGCGTTTCAGACTGGGTGAGGCTCAGCTGACTTGGAGATGCCAGTGATGGAACCGGGTGAGTAAGTTGCAGCTTTGCCCAGTTAATCTTCCAGCTCTTCTTCCCCTAGAAAAATTGGCCAAGCTGAAGACTCTGCCATGCTAATGATTTTTATCAGTGGCAAGACAATGCCTAGAACAGTCTAGGATTGCAAGAGTGAGAAAAATGCTGTATTGTACTGCCATGTGTTTTGTGCTATGATATAGACATGGAGTTATCATATGGAATGAATGCACTGGGGAATTAGAGAAGTAGTAATGGACTCATGAAATATGAATGGAGGTTCACAACATTGTACAAGAGGTAGCAACTAAAACCATCCCAAAGAAAAAGAAATGCAAGAAAGCAAAATGGCTGTCTGAGGAAGCTTTACAAATAGCTGAGGAAAGAAGGGACGCGAAAGGCAAGGAAGAAAGGGAAAGATACACCCAATTGAATGCAGAATTCCAGAAGAGATAAGAGTGCCTTCTTAAATGAACAGTGCAAAGAAATAGAAGAAAACAATAGAATAGGGAGGACCAGAGATCTCTTCAAGAAAACTGAGATATGAAGCGAATGTTTCATGAAAGATGGGCATGATAAAGGACCAAAATGGCAGGGACCTAACAGAGGCAGAAGAGATTAAGAAGAGATGGCAAGATTACACGGAAGAACTATACAAGAAAGAGCTTAACATCCCTGATAACCACGATGGGGTGGTCACTGACCTTGAGCCAGACATCCTGGAATGTGAAGTCAAATGGGCCTTAGGAAGTCTGAGCAACAACAAAGCTAGTGGAGGTAACAGTATTCCAACTCAGCTATTCAAAATCTTAAAAGATGATGCAGTAAAAATGCTACACTCAATATGCCAGCAAATTTGGGAAACTCAACAGTGGCCGCAGGATTGGAAAAGGTCAGTTTACATTCCCATCCCAAAGAAGGGCAATGCCAAAGAATGTTCAAACTACCGCACCATTGCACTCATTTCACATGCTAGCAAAGTGATGCTCAAAATCCTACAAGCTAGACTCCAGCAGTATGTGGACAGAGAACTACCAGAAGTACCAGCAGGATTTTGAAGGGAGAGAGTAACTAGAGATCAAATTGCCAACATACATTGGATCATGGAGAAAGCTAGGGAGTTCCAGAAAAACATCTACTTCTACTTCATTGACTATGCTAAAGCCTTTGCTTGTGTGGATCACAACAAATTGTGGCAAGTTCTTAAAGAAATGGAGTACCAGACCATCTTGTTTGTCTCTTGAGAAACCTATATGCAGGTCAAGAAGCAACAGTGAGAACTGGACACAGAACCACTGATTGGTTCAAAATTGGGAAAGGAGTTCGGCAAGGCTGTATACTGTCGCCCTGCCTATTTAACTTATATGCAGAGCACATCATGAGAAAGGTGGGGCTAGATGAATCTCCAGTTGGAATTAAGATTTCTGGGAGAAATGTCAACAACCTCAGATACGCAGATGATACCGCTCTAACGGCAGAAAGTGAAGAGGTACTAAAGAGCCTCTTGATGCAGGTGAAGGAGGAGAGTGCAAAAGTTGACTTGAAACTTAACATTAAGAAAACTAAGATCATGGCATCCGGTCCTCTCACTTCCTGGCAAATAGATGGGAAACAAATGGAGGTAGTGACAGATTTTATTTTCCTGGGCTCCAAGATCACCACAGATGGGGACTGCAGCCAAGAAATTAAAAGACGCTTGCTCCTGGGGAGGAAAGCTATGGCAAAGCTAGATAGCATACTAAAAAGCAGAGACATCACCCTGCCAACAAAAGTGCAGGCTATTGTTTTCCCAGTTGGAATGTATGGCTGTGAAAGCTGGACCATAAGGAAGGCTGAGCGCCGAAGGATTGAGGCCTTTGAATTGTGGTGCTGGAGGAGACTCCTGCGAGTCCCTTGGACCGCAAGGCAATCAAACCGGTCAGTGCTAGAGGAGATCAACCCTGACTGCTCTTTAGAAGGCCAGATCCTGAAGATGAAACTCAAATATTTTGGCCACCTAATGAGAAGGAAGGATTTCTTGGAGAAGAGCCTAATGCTGGGCACAATGGATGGCAAAAGAAGAAGGGGACGGCAGAGGATGAGGTGGCTAGATGGAGTCACTGACGCAGTTGGTGTGAGCTTGAGTGGACTCTGGGGGATGGTGGAGGACAGGATGGCCTGGAGGAATGTTGTGCATGGGGTCAGGATGGGTCCGACATGACTTCCCGACTAACAACAGCAACAATGGACTCAGTTGGAAAAACCTCTCCTTGGATTCTGCGAAGATAACTGGTCTAGTGGCAAAGGGAGGGGAG
>NW_025336142.1:5070918-5182318 GCF_004798865.1 Varanus komodoensis
CGACGCTCTTCCGATCTTACGGATGTCGGGGAGGGGAGGGGAGGGGAGGGGAGGGAAGCCTAGCAAATGGCTTGGGACAGTAATGGGGAAATATTCCATCTCTTTAAGAAGCCTATTGGCTCCTGGGATTTATGTGCAATGAGAAATTCAAAATTAATGGTAAAAAGGGTGCATGCTAAAGTGGCAAGGCAGTGTACTTTTTGGAAGTAAAATCCTAGTTTATCGAGTGAGCCTTATTCACAGGTAAGTTTGTAACAGAAGGATTGGTTCCCAAGAGACCTCCTCAGGGCAGGGGCCAGATCATTCCTTACCAGCAACGCAAAGAGAGATGACAGGGTCAGCAGCTCCCAAAGCAAAGCAAAAAGCAAAGCAAAGAGCAAAACAAAGAGCAGAAACAAAACTTAGTGCAACAAATGTACAGACAATTCAATCCTTTGTAGGCTCAATACAAAACCATTCACAGAGAAGCGTATTAATTTCCAAAGTCTATAAGATTTTATTTGCTCTGCAGAACAGAAAAAAAGCTAGTTATATGTTCAGATAGGAAACAGTTCTAGATAATGAACTGATAGTCAACAGATGGGCTGCAGCCTGGAAAAAAATGCAAATAGTCTTTTTCTGGAGAAACTATGAAGAAAATACATATATAGCGCTAATCTTCTGGTGCCACAATAAAAAAGAGGTAGCTGTATAAACAAAGGAGTGATACTTGCTACACGCTAAGGCAGAGAACTAGAACTAGAATATGGGAACAGAGATATTTGATGAACTGTGGGAGAAGAAATTTGTTCTCTCACTGTGAACTTTAATTCTTTCTCCAGAACTCCCAAGAAGACAGCGAAAATCAGGTAAAGCCAGGCCTGCAAAGCCTGACTAAAGGATCTGGGTCCAGCTTTACCCGGTTCCATCCCGTGTTGATTCCTTTTTATTTATCTTCCCACTGAGCAATCTGGTTCTTTGCAGTGTCGAGCATATCGTGAGAATGTGAGCTTTCCTACAGCCCCTTATTGCACAGGTGAATGACATGTGATGGGTGCTGCCTTCTCCAATGTGGTGAATATTAGTAATTCCTGCAGTTGCTTCTGCTTCTTGATTTCACACCTCCAATGGATGCACTCTACATTTAGCCTTCGGAGGAGCACCAGCATCAGAAGAGTCCCCCTTCTCTGGCATCACCCGTTTCTAAGAAGTATTTGTTCAGATTGATGGGATAAAGTGCATGTCAGCTTCTGAAAGGGCTAGTTGAAGATCAAATGTGTGGTGAGCTGCATGGCATTTTGGCTTGACTTCGCTGGAAATGGACGTGGCAATGATCCCTAATCATGTGGCTGTCCAGCTGTGTGCTTTAATGGGGATTTTGCTGGGGGTTGGACAGGTGAAGGGAAAGTGGGAGGCAGGTAGGAGGGAACTACAAGGACAGGAGGCAACAGGAACGTGCACTCCTTCCTGGGAAGATTCAAAGTTGGTTTACCTCTCAACCACATCAGGAGTGGGAGACATTTCTGCTCCAGAGATGGATTCCATTTTGGAGAAACTCTTGGCCCATCTTCAATAGTTAGCAGCTTATAGTAGGGAGTATGTCTACTCAGAAGCAAGCATAGGTAACATGTCTATCTACAAATAAGTAGGATTCACCTTTGTGTGCATACTCAGATATAGGAAGGAGAAGCTTCTGCGGAACAATGCTCAGAAGGAGACAGGACTGAGTCATTTAGGTGGGTGAGCTGGAAAGGAGGCCAGAGAGCTCAAAATATGCTTTCTGCTGAGCTTCCATCAACACCCTTCCCTTCCTATCTGAGGTGCTCTTCCTAGATGGGCTGAAAAGCCCAACAAGAGAAAAGAGCATAGAATAGAGGACAGGGAGGGAAAAAGTGCCTCCTCCGTTCCACGTACTTTGTTGACCAGGTGACTTTGTTGTCCAGTGCCTCCTCCGTTCCACGTACTTTGTTGACTTAGAAGGCTTCAAGACTGGGGACTCATTTGCCCAAGGGTGCTGTCCAAAGAACTCCAAACTCCCAGCAGCTTTCTGCCCTGCATCCACCACCTCTGCTATCAAGGGCAGAGCCTTTATCTCCAATCCATAGATAATTGGAGATGAGAGCTTTCCCCTTGGTGACAGACAACATTCGAGGGAAAGAAGCTATGGGACACCTGGGACCGGAGACGCTCCATCTCTGCCTTATACATTTGTTTGTGTCTGTAGCATCTTCCTAAAGTGGACATATCTGGGCTTCTGATACTACAGTATAAAATAGTTCAAGTTTGGAACAGAGCTACTTCGCCCTTCTGTGCCCGAGCAGATACTTAGAGCATTACATCTCCTTGAAGCACTCCCTGCTCATTCCTTGTGCAGATTAGAAATGACAAGTAATTCTCAGGCACATTCACCTTGGTGTTTTACATCTCTGACTGAATCACTGGTCTATTTCCATCTAAATAGCATAATCTGTCTGAGGATTGAAGGTACTGTACCAGAACATGTTCACTTAATTGAGAAAAAAAAGTGAGGTTTATTTTCTTATGTCTAGGCGAGATCACCCAACCACACCTTTTAATTTAACTACAGCCCTTTTAATTAGGTTAGCACGATAACAATGCAGCCACGACTAAGTAGCTGACTTTTCCCATTGAGAGGATCCATTGTTTTATGAGAGCCTGATTCCCCTTTCACCATTAGGTCCAACCTTCCTCCATAATTATAATGTTCCTTTTGCAACTCTTGGAAAAATATCACACTTTCCCCAAACCTTAAGTACATGGCACTAGAAGTATTTGACAATTTTTTGGTGGCATGGTACAGGCAAAGAGGATGAAACTGTTGGTATCCTGATGGGTAGCTACTGAACCCAACCTAAAAACACTCCTTTTAAATGTGATTTTATTCATTATTTTATTTAGCATTTCTGTTCACGAAGGTACAAAGTTAAGGTTTTCCTTGAGAAAAGTGTGGAGGGGAGAGAAGGAAGTATGGCGTATGTCATGAAAAAAGTTATGTATTTGTCTTATAATGTCTGCACACAACTTTAAGCATAATGCTTCCCCAGAGCTGCTCATAATAATCAGATCAAATCTACTATGCGGATGATATTGTCCTCACAGGAAGAGAGCCAGAAAATCAGGTGCTCTATGGTATCTGACACGCATGCCATGTGGGTCCTTCTCAAAGATGGCAGATCCTCGGGTGGTGGGGCAGCACTGGACCTTCCATTAGCCCAGAGTGAGGTGACTGAGTCAGGCAACAGAAGATAGAGCTGTGTCTACCGCACAATCCATCCTAGGATCATGAAGCTACCTTGCTACTGCAGGTGCAGTAGAGGGTGCCAGCGATGAGCCAAGACCCACCACTAGTCCAGTCAGTTTTGATACATGGACTGGGGAGAGGCCACCATCTTGTCCTTTCCTGCTGGCAGCAAACTGCCTTGAACCATCCCTGGAGGGTAGATGTTCCTCAACATGGTGTGGTGTCTGCAGTAACTGCTGAAAGGACAACATCAAACCATAGAATACTAAAGTTCAGGCTTGAATAAAAGGCCAACTTCAAAATGGGGGGCAGGGGAGCTGAAAACAATGGAGCTACAGTGATTGCTGACAATCTTTGTACCATTTCTATTGTTTCCAAGCCTTCTGCCATCTAGAAATACTTTCCACCTTGACTTGTCTGCTATGGGATTTTTGCGCTGCACAGGGGATTCAAGTAATCAATTACTACGCATACGGCCTGTTGGAACTCACACATGAATGGAGGGCATAACCAAGAATATGCCCAGCATGCTTCTGCAGCCGTCTACTGCAGGAGAAGATTAGCGACAGAAGGCAAGCTATTCCTTAGGTAGCTTGCTTACCCCTGCTGAACTTGGATAAGCTTCCAAGAAACCCTCAGGTTCCTGGAAACAAGCTGAAAATGAGTGCCATCCCATCTCCCCTTTAATGCAAGCTATTGCCACATCTCTGCCTCTATCAGGGTAACCATTAGCAACACTCACATCAGTCATTTTCCTAAACTCTCTAGTTTCTAGCCCAGTATCTTCCATGGAAAAGAGCACTATTATATAAGAGTATTCAAGCAATGACTGTGACTTCAGTTATTTGCTCTAAGCTAAGGGCATGTCTGAAAGCAGCTTAATTGTGCACCTAACAACTTTAATGGGATTTCTTTGGAGAAGGCAAAATATCCAGGCTTTGGTCCACCACTGAAGTGTGAGAAGGATGTAAAGGTCAGGATAATAATTCTGACATGTTTCCTAGCCACTAGTCAGCTTATTTCTTCCTGATTGCTGTGCTGGAAAATATGATGTGACAGAGTTAAATAGTTCCTTTGGGCCAAACTTAGAGTACTTTGCAAATTAATGCAAATAATTTATCCAGATATGTTTGTGGACATGGTAGCCATGAATGGAAGAGGTTCACATTAGGAGTACAGTGAAGAATCAGATCGAAGGTACTTGGTTCAGTTAGCTTACAGTAGACTTCCCCAACCTGGTGGCATTTGGACCATAACTCCCAGAATTCCCATCCAGCAGAAATTCTGGGTGTTGCAGTCCAAATGTTCCTGGGAGGCAGAAGGTTGGGGAAGTCTGGCTTATGGTGCTGAGAACAGCGTGGGCGGAAGACTGGTATGGAAGGGAAAATTATGTTCAAAAAGGTGGAGAAAGACCCTGTCAATTGAAAGCTACTGCAGCAGAGCTTTTTTGAACCTTGGGGTTTTGAAAAATTATCCAGAATTTCCTCCTGTGAAGATTGGTAATGGCAGCCTTTTCTAAAAGACAGGTTACCCACGGCTCCCAATATTCCTCTTCAAGGTCCACCAGAGAACGTATGAGATGGGTGCCCACTCTGTGCATGGTGGTAGACCTCACAGAACTGGCCAGGGGCCCTACTGGAGGAAGTGTGGGCAGACTTCAGGCTTAAGGCACAACCAGATGAGACTTTTGTGATTCACTGCCCTGTCTCATTCAAAGAATTGTACAGGAGTTCCAGACAATTTTGTCCTCCATTCAAACGCTTTCTCATGGCTTCTTTCATCTCTTTCTTTAGTATGGAAAATCCATTAAGGCAAAACGGCACAGTTGTGATACAAGGTCTTCTGTCAGGTAGCATAGAAGCCCTCTGTCACAGGAGCTCCTTAAAGGATCAGCTCTGGGTTTTCTTTTTCCTGCTAGAAATCAGTGCTCTGCCAAATGGACTGACATGAGAAATAATCACTTAGGGACCAGTCACATACATGCATTGAGGAAAAGAGTGCTTCTGAGCACATATGCAGCCCAGAAATTGTTCTCAGGAACAGAACTGAAGCACAATTCTTTACCCACGAATCCACTCCAGGATGCAATCCCACAAAGCCTTTTTATCGGCACTGTCAGGAGTCACATGATGTTTCCTCATGCTGTTTCTGCCAACATATCCCGGTTTTCTTCAGACCTGTTATCTCACAGGTGTTTTTTTCTTTCTTTTTGCCTATGTACATTGCGGCTTTCTCCTGGAAAACATATCATTTACTCTGGGCTCAGGAGAGGCAGTTACAGTGGGTTACTCAGCTCCTGGGAGAAGGGCAGTGAGCCATCTGGGCTTCAGCAAAATAGCAATGACAGGGGATCCTTCAACTGTCTCTCTGGATCCCCCAGCTCCTCCCTCCCTCCCTCTCTCCCTCTCTCTCTCTCTCTCTCTCTCTCTCGGACTTGCCAATGCCAGGGTTTCCCCTCCTCTTTGCAAAACTCACCTTTCCCAGTCACGTCCAGCCTCCCCAACTGTCTCCTTTGCCCCCTTGCTCAAGAAAGGCATGCCCACTCAGAAGTAAATCAGATGATCTTCAATGGCTTTACTCACAAATCAATTCTCTTGACTTCAATGGAACTAACTGGTGAGAAAGTTCTCAGGGAAAAGGGTGGTGCGTGCTTACTTTAGTCACAAGCAAGAATTTAAACCAAACCCAGTTTTTATTTATTTAAGGGGGGGGGTTAAGTGGTAGAATGACATCACTATAAACACATGTCAAAAGATGGCAATGGATCTGCGTGCCTTCCTTCAGAGCCATGCTCTGCACAGGGAAATCAGTCCCGCTCTCAGTTCCTACAATTCAGAATGAGTTCTGAGTGTGCATGAACAGTGCATTCTGCTCATGACGGGGTCTCATTGCAAAGGCATCCTGAGGAGTGGACTAGGTAAGGCAGAGTCTCTCACACTCATGGGGAAAATGGCCATGCTCACCAACCCGCACTCCAAGCGATCAGCCTGGGGGGAAGCTGCGGAAAGCAAGCAGCTTTCCATGTCAGGCAAACACTGCCCTAAGTGATGTGCCCAGTTTTGGAGCCACAGAGATGCTGATGGCTCCTTCTGCCACCAGCAGGCAGGTGTGGTCGCAGAAGGCAGGTAACCGCTTCTGAGATGGGTTCTTTTGCTTCCCTTCCCAAAGCACTGTGACTAGAAATTAGGAGAGGGAGCGGGGAACAGAGAGGGTGAGAAAGGAGAGGAGGAAGAGGAGGTGGAGAAAGAGAGGGAGGAGGAGAGAGAGTCTTAGTCAATCCACTTCTTGGCTGGGAGCTAGAACTTTCAGTCACAGAACCACAACCTTCCCCTTACTTCATGCCAGCCTAGCATCTTTCAGTTTGCTTGGTTGATTGGATGGTTGTTGTTGCTGTTGTTGTTTAGGAGAGCTTGCCTGTGGCAGCATTCAGAGTATCTTACAGGGCTCATGGAAGCATAATTTCCGTGGCCTAGGAACTTTGCAGGTGCCAACCCTGCTTTCCTTAATGACTAGGACTTGTCATGCCCTGGTCCCCAGCTGCCTTGACTAGTAACTCCATGGCAGAGGAAGCCCCTCAAGGTGAGCTCTTGGCTATCCTGCTGAATCTATACATCTGATGCAGGCAATTGGAGAACATACTAATGCGTGAATTGAAAAAAAAAAAAACCCACCGATAAGAACCCAGGCACAATGCCCCTGAATGGTATTCCTGGAAACAGGAAAATATAAACCTAAGCAGCCCTTGGTTGCAGCATATCCTTGCATAACTTGCCATCTACACCCTGAGACAGCCAGCCAAGTCCCCTCTCTAGAATGCCTAGCAGCTGGCTTTGTTAAAAGGAGAAGCAAATTTAGTTGGTCTGGGGGGTAAGCCTTGATACTTCTAACTGATGCTTTATCTCCAGAAAAATGCTTCATTTGCATCCAGGTCAGCTTTCTGACTTCCCCCCTTTTCTCTCCATTTTTTGTGTTCCTCTGCCCGCTTTCCTCCAGTCTGTGCCACTTCTGTGCAAAGATATCTCCCTCTTGAGTCTGCCCTTGGAGAATATAAAAGAGACAGGCTTGGCTTCCTTTTACTGGATTCACGTTTTATAATCCGGTCAGTTAGGAATGGATGCTTCACCTGCTCCACGTGTGCAGTCTGGGCCGCCTTTCCTTTGCGGTTTGAGGTGCTCTGGCTTTCTCTTTCAGCACATTAAACTTTGGGTACTTCTGCTGGGGATGCAATAGAGTCCATTTCTGTGCATCTGCAGGATTGTAAAGCAAGTGTGATAAAGCAAGCTCTATAAAAATGATTAATAAGGATGATAATACACAACATCATTGTTAATAATAAATGTGACCCATGGCAGTACTTGCCAGTGATGGTGTAATTGCAGGATGATTATTTGGATGTTAATAAAGGGTTGTCAACACATTATAATCCATTTTGGATACAGAGGGGGCATGCCAGCAGTAATTTACCTTTCGACGGATTTCATAGTGTAGGCAAAATTTGAACTGGGCCAGTAATTATTAATGTGTTTGGAATTAACTTCTTTATAAAGGTGGGTAATTATTGCAAGGGTTCCACAGTTCAAGTATTTTGTAATACTTAATGGAAACATGAAAGATGCTCATGAAGAGTACCAGCTACGGGTCTGTTACGAGTTTTAAAGTTCACGCAGTCTGAATTTCCTGCACAATGACGTTCTTGGCCAGGACCCAACCAGGCCTGCTATTACATCCTGCACTTAGTCGCACACTTTTAGAATAATGTCCCTCCTCTGCTCTCTACTCCAAATCCTCTGCAGCTGCATTTCAGAAAGCAAACAATAACAACAAGGCCTGGTTTTGTAATCCCAATCCACGTATAGAATCATAAAAAATGTAGCTGGTATTTGAGTTATAGAATGCAACTCATGTTTGCTGGATAATTGGATTTTTATTTTAGTCAATGGACAGTTCATGGCCTGGTTCTTATCATCCCTGAGCATGAGTTAAATATGGGCTTCCTTTGAATTGTCGGTTCTGTTTTCTGCAAACACTACAGCAAGGTTCAACAATGGTTTGACCGTGAACAACCCAGGGAAAGAAACCCTGGTTTGTTGCAGGGTTGTCAACTCTGAGTTGTTCCATCATTAAACCTTAGTGCAGGGTTTGCACATCGTGACAACCCATAGTTCAAGTATTCTGGGTTGTCATGATGTGCAAGACAGGACACTGAGTGGATTAATTGATAACAGAAGAGACCAAAAGGGCTAAAAAAAAGGTGAGGATGAAGGAGCCATTGGCTGCAGCAATTTGGACATTGTAGGATCAGAGAACAAAACAACTTGTCGTGCATGAAGCCCCGACAGAAACAGTGACTCCTGAGAAGACCTTGCACTTGACCCCCCAGTGCCTAAGAGTCGACCTCGCAACCCAACACAGGGACAGTCGAGCCAGCTGCTGCGTCTTCCTCTGAGTCCCAACACGTTGAGCAAACACCTGGACCTTTATCGGAGACAGAGAGTCATGAGAAAGAGGAAGCTGCAAGTTCTACTCAGAAGGAGGCAGAGCAAACTGCCTCTTCCCCCTCTGATGCTGGTCTCCCTGAGCCAGAAACAGAAGACACAATAGGTGTCGTGGATTTCTCAAGAGCCCAGAACAGACGTATTTTACGCAGATTTGAACAGCTGCAAAGTAGACAGCGTAAGAGGGAGGAAAGGCATGACTTGGGAGAATGATTCCACATGGGCTTGGGAAGAGAAGCCATTATAGAGTCAACATCTGCTTAGCAAGGACCACTATTAGGGAACTCATCTATAGAGTTGTAAATCTTGTAGACAATTAGCATTAAAGGACTTTGGTTTTATTGCTCTAGAATGTGTGGATTGTTTACATACTGGGCTGCAGCCCATGACAGGGAGGCTGCCTTTGATGTGTTAGCGAGAGGCTGGTGCGTTCTTCTTTTAAGGGCTGATTAGTTAGTCGAGCTGTAGAAATAAAGGATTTGAAAGCACCGGGCAGTTCGACTTGGCCTGGGGGATGGCAGGGCAGCCGGGCAATTCTCCCACAGAAAGGTGCCTGGAGCCCAGCAGCCACGGCAAGGAAGGCTGCAGCTGCCCGTCCAACCTCAGTGGCTGGAGGAAGGCCACAGAGAGGGTCTCAACTGACAAGCAGCGAGAACCCCCCCCCACAGGGCTTGTAAGCTCCTCCCATCGCCTCCTTGCCAAGAATCATGCAAATTTGGAGCCCAGGCCTCGGCGGGGGTCAACCCGTGTGGGGGCCGCACTGCTACAGATGACTGGACTGCAGCGCCGGCGACTCCGACAAGGCAAAATGTTCCTTCTTCCTGGCATGCCGGCTTCCTCTGCACCCACGTGGGGAAGCCTTCTGGGAAGGAGGGAGAGGCAGCTGGGCCGGCAGGAAGAGGGTCATTTCCCTCCCCGCACCCTTCCCACGTGCCGCCTCCTCTTACCCCCTGGAGGCTCACTGACTCTGACGCAATCAAGGACCATGGCCAAGTGGGGACTCGAACCCGGATCGTCTGAGTCCCAGTCCCATGCTCTTCACCACTACGCCACACTGGCTCTCCTCTTTATCAAAATTATCTATCTATCTATCTATCTATCTATCTATCTATCTATCTATCTATCATCTATCTATTTTTCGGTTTATATCCTGCCTTTTTGCTACAAAGGGCTCGAGGCAGCTTACATCGTTCCCCTCCTCCATCTTATCCCCACAACAACAACCCTGTGGGGTAGGCTGGGCTGAGAGTCTGTGACTGGCCCAAAGTCACCCAGCTGGCTCCATGGCCGAGTGGGGACTCGAACCTGGATTGTCTGAGTGCCAGTCCCATGCTCTTAACCACTGCGCCACACTGGCTCCACTGGAAAATTCTTCAAGTTCCATAAATCCTGAAGTCTTGCAGAAGATATTATGCAGTTGGAATCCGTTCATGAGAACGGATTCTTGTAGCCCTGTCTGGCTTAACCGCTTGAGTTTTAGAGCTGTCAGAGTTAGGTGCTTCATAAATGGAACAGAGTGCTTGCATGGTCCCAAGGTGCTAGAATCTTGAGAACAAATGCAAAAGCGAGAGAACATATAAGTTACACACTCTGCACCAGACCAGAAAACCCAGGGATCTTGCCACGAAGGGGTTGAATGAATTTCCCCACAGAGGAGAACGAGCCAGCATCCCATTGCTGCAAACGTGTCTTTGGTTATATCTGACAGTTCACTGTGACACTTTGATCACACTTTGACAGCTGTCAGATGTCATCAAACTGAAGAGGAAAAAGAACCCCTATCTACTGCTTTTGAGGTGCCATGCTGGGGGGGGATACCTGCTGGAGTTGGCCAGCAGACACTCCACACATAGCTCACCTGAGGCACTGTCGTGAGGTGTCGTAACTCACGAGGGGGGTTAATTAGCTCACACTGTAGCCGGCAATAAAACTAAAGTCTTTTATTGCTACTTTCTACAAGATTTACAATACTACCGATAAGCTCTGCTACAAAGGTCTAAACTAGTCAGTTGCCTCTCTCTTTGTGACGCCTCTGGGGAGACCACGTGGGATTAGCTTTTCCTCTCACGTCTTTCCGCTCTTGGGAGGGACGAAGCTTTGTCTTGTCTTTTCTGTTCCAATCGTCGTAAGCTACGTCGAAGAGTAGCGTGGACTAAGGACGGCCCACTCCCCGTATCTCCTGGAGCCTGTCCAGGAGTCACAGCGTCAGGAGGTGGGGGGGCGGTATCTGGCCCACGCTTCTCAGATTCAGAATGGGGAGAAGTCTCCCGCTCAGAGGCTTCATGACCAGGCTGAGACGGGGCTGTTTGTTCAGGGGGCAAAGGGTCAGTATGCGGGGGAGCAACTTGTTCAGTAGCTCCCAAGTCAGGTGGAGGGGGGGGGTCGTCTGGTTACTGGGCTCCAAGCATAAGTCACCCTGCTCTAATGTCTGGTTCTCATTGTGAACGTTTGACTCTTTCTCATGAGGTGCCGACTCTGTCAAGACGCCAGGCACGACGGGCACCCAATCTCCATACCCTCCAAAAAAGTTTGGCAGCCACTGACAAAGCCACTGGGAACTTGGAAGGGAGGGCTGTCAGAATGGGGCTTGTAAAAATGCACTTGTTCTCATTATATCCAAGGAAAAAGCTGGAGTGAGTCCCAAACAACTCAAGCACTGGTGGTGGGCATTGGTGCATACCTGGAAGATGGGGTTCAGATGCTGCTTCCCTCTGCAAACAATGGGTTAATTGTCTGGCTTCAAATGATCTGACAGCCCATCTTCAGTGCAAAAAACCCTACAATAGCTCCTGGATTGTCAGGATGACTTATTGCCCCCAAATAAACCACCCGGCAGGAATTGGTTTGGGTTTGCATGACACAACAACTTCAGTTGTTGTCTTGTCCAAGTTTGGATGCAGCCTTCCTGTAGCAGGACACAATGAAGCGCAGTCACAGTCTTTCCAGATCTAGAAAGCAAAATTTGACAAATGTGTCCAGTGTACATTGTATGCATTGTTCAGCTTTCCCCGATGAATCCCTTCTGTCTAGTTGGCTACTTCGTGTTCTCCTCTTGTGCAACCGAACTGTCATTTTTCCTCTTGTCATTTTGAAAACGCGGTTCTATCACCCTTAGATGGTATGAACTCAAAAGAAACCTTTTGCCGTTTGTACATGTGATGTTTGCCTTGGGGTTTGGTGGCTACCATAAAATTTTGTTTGTCAAATCAAACATTCGCTCCCTGGCTGATCTGGCAGGCCACCTGCTTGAATTTAGGCAAAGTGGCACTAACACACATACATAAAGAAATGAATCCAAACCCGAGCCCAGAAAAAGAAACATGTTCTGCATTCAGCAAATTGTACTCTTTAAAAAACACACCTTTTGTGGGTTGCTTGAAGTTGCTCTACTTCAAATGAGTCTACCTGGAGACTGCACAAAACAACAGTGGAAGCCGTTCAGTGCCCATTCAGTGGGCAGTGGGTCAGACGTGGGCATGGGATAATTCAGTGGTTGGAGGAACAGCTAGTTTTTGTTGCTGTGGACCTGGAGAAAGATTGTCCTTCCTGTGTGGATCCGCCACCTGGCCGTGTGGTCATAGCCTCATGCTGTCTGCTATGGAAAAACAGCCGAGGTAATTTATTAGTCTGAGCTGTCCTCATTTCTCCCAGTCCTTAAGGATCAAATACAGAAAATGTGTGTATTCTTTACACTTTGTCTGGATAGCTGCATATATGGCTGTGTGGTTTCTCTTTTCCAGGCAAAGCAGCCTTGAAAAGTCGACGAGATGAGGTGTGCTTACATCTGGGAATGTCAACTGCAAACTTTCTAAGCATCTTTAGTCAGTGTCTTTCAGACCCGTGCGGTGGGCAGAGGCTTCTATTTCTGCAGAAACAAAAAATTCTTCTCTGCACAATAACAGTGTTTTCAAATGGTGCAGTGCCCACAGTGACCAGATGACTGGAAACGAGGCCTTTGTCAAGCTGAGCTTTGTGGTTTTGTTAGTGACATGGCAAAACATGTCTGAAAGCAACATTTCCCACAGATCAGAAGTTACTACTTGGTGCTTAAGTTGACTTGAAGAGGCACCGGGTGACTCCAGAGCAGTTTGTGTCTTGGGTTTGTGAGACATGTGTCTATAATCATGAATCTGTCAAAGAGATCTTTCTTCGTTTGCAAATCTGTATTTGAAGGACTGGTTTATCAAAAACATTTCAGGCAAAGCCATGAATTCATAAAGATGGAAGCTCTCAGACTTGTGATATGCATGCAGCTTGCCTGGTTTATGCTTTGCCATCTTCATCCAACTGCTCTCTCCTCCTCTTCCTCCTCCTCCTTTAAACGTAAACTAAAAAAGGTTCACTTTTGAAATCAATATGCTTCACGAAGTAAAAGCAAACATGAAATATTCATTCTAAAGGTACATCTTCTGAAAGGTGCTGCCCTGGCTCAAATGAAGCTCCGCCAGTTGCTCCCAAACCTTCTGCACTCGGCTTTATGTATGTAAGAGTCGAGAGTTAGTGGGCTTCCCATCAAATTGTATTCATCCATCCCAGTTTTCTTACTGGGAGTTTCAGCGCTTGATGCAAATTCAGGGAGAGGCACAAATAGGAAGGGCCAGGAAGCTGAGTTCTGCCACTCACTGCTGATGGGGTGAATGAAAGCATCAGGATTAGTTCCACTGGCAGTTTTAGAAATGCTTGCTTGTTTGTTGCTTTTTATGTATGCATTTTGTCTTGGAAAGGTTATGCTTATAATAGAAAGCTCCTAGAATAGATACAAGGTGGGGATGGGGCGACAGCAGGAGGGGATGGGGAGGGAGCAGTCGTTTCTGTGTAATCAGCGGTTTCCCTTACTTATGCCTTCAATCATTCATTTTGTGCAGAGGGATTTAAAGTCTTCCTCCCTGACATCTTTGAGCACCTAATTGAGCTGGGACTTTCCTCTGGAGGCATCTTAATGTTCTGTTCACACACAAATGGTCAGGAGCATTTGCCAGCGAGAGTTTCAGAGTTGCCCTTTTGCACACTCAAGGAGAAAAACCTGATTTCCTGTCCTTTTTCATATTATACTGGGAATAAAAACATGCTTATTAGTTTATTTCCCCCTACAGTTAATTTTTTTATTTTCTCAACATGCGTATCCCCAACTTTGTGGGGATAATGTTGCGCCTGTAACTGAATGGTACGGAAAACTGGTATAAAAGCCTTTTACCTCCATGTTTGGGATGAATGTTTTGCAATAAAGAAAGCTCACTGGGTAACTTTAGGCCAGGCACTGACTTGCAGCCTAGCCTAATTTGCAGGGTAGTTGTGAGGGTAAAATGGAGGGACGGGAGGGGTCATGTACACCACTTTGGGTTCCTTGGGAGGAAAGGCAGGATATAAATGTAAAAATAAATAGAAACAGAAACCTGACAGTTGGATTGTACTTTAACACCAGCAATGGGGCAATGGAGAACTGTGGGGATGCACCGATGGCATCACCGCAACATCCAATTGCTCACTGCCTGCTTGAAAAAATGTTGCATTGCCCAAGCAGAGCAACATGTGAGGATAAACCAGAGAGGGGAAGGCTAAGTAAGCCGGTGTCAATTTGCCACAAGAGGAGAATTGTGGGATGTAGATGCAAAACCAGGCTTTTGTGGATGCCTTTGCCCGGTCCAGGGTAAGACATTGACCCCTGGAACCCTTGGGGGGCTGCAACTGTGCCCCTCATTGCCACTGCACCAAAGCTTCCAGAAGTGCAATGTTGTACTAGTCTAGTGCAAAGAGAGTTGTGCCAGCACAGCGGTGGCAGAGAAGGGTGTGGGGGTCAAAAATGTGGGAATATTTTAGCTGCAAGCTCTGGCTGACCGCAGGTAAGCCTCAGGAAAGGAGCTTCATCCTTTTAGAATGGGAAATGGTTTGCAATGGATGGCATGCCACCAAGGGGCCAGGAGGGGGAGGGATAAACATCTAAGGAGGGAATGGAGAGGCAGAGTTGGCCCCCAAGTGGGTCAGGATCGAGTCCCGGGAGGTGCCCACTCCCCTGTTCTAGACATCGGCTTGGAAGGAGTCATCCAGCAGTTGAAATAAAAAGGAGGGAGGACACCAGGAAGGCTGGACACCCTTGCATTTGGATATTTTAAGTCTTTTTTCATTTGAAGGAGCTGGTCTTGGCTGGTATTTTTACAAGATTTGCTGGACCATCTTTACAACAGATGATATACAGACATTTAGCAGATATGAGGGAAAGTGTGGATTTGGCCAAAATACTTGGGATTTTGGAGTCTGTCGACAACTTGCATGAATAAATTCATGGATGGATTGACCACCGTGCCATCTGCTGCAAAACCTCAACTCTTATGGGCCTGGGGCCTCCAGGGCAGAAAGCGTCCTGCCTTCCAGCAGCACCTCTGCTTGTTTCCAATGAGCACTTTTGTGTTTTGGACTTCAGGCCCCCAGCACTTGCTCTCAGGGTCTTGGGCAAGTTGCTTTTCTTTCGCGTATTTTCCTCCAGTTTCCTCCTGGAAACGGGTATTTTGTGAACAGCCTGTGCCCCATGCTCATGTCTTGCAGACAAGACTTCAGATCATGTGGTGCAGGATCGTTCCAAGTTTAGCATGATGAAAGATTTTATTATAAAGATTCATGAGGTGGACATCACAGAAGATTCAGTGAAGGATATCAGAGAGTTGCAGAGAGTTATAGACAGAGGTTCTTCTAATTATTTTCCATTTTTATTTTAAATAGTAATCTAAAATGCAATACTAAAATACATCAAAACAAATACAGACTCAAAAATGCATCCATAACAGCAGCAGCAGCAGCAGCAACAAAACCCAAGAAAAAAAGAAAAAAATATAAACACAACTTTTTATTTCTGGCTACATTTTGGCTGCATAATAATTGTTTCCTTCTTTTTTACTTCTATGTTTCCCCTCTTTCAATACTACCCCCTTCCATCCAAAATCCTGTTAAATCATGCAAAGGTTTGATGCCCTTCCCTTTTATTAGCACATATTCAATAAACAGCCCCCAATGTCATTAAAGTCATTCTCATTTGGCAGCCATTTTTCCACTTTAATTCCACACATTAAATTATCATTAACAGCTATATTCCAGATTTCTTTGTACCATTCAGTTTGGAGATCCTGTTTCTCCTTCCAGTTCTTTGCTATGATTAATCTTGCTGCAGTTACTCAATTTGTTATTAATTCTGTAATAGTCCATTTACATTTCTTTCCATAAAACATGGACAATAAACCCATTGTAGGATCTGCTGTCATATTCGAATCCAATATCTTGCTAATTTCCTTGAAAACCATTACCCAAAATTTCCTAATATTTTCACACTCCCACCACATGGGGCAGAGTTCTTGGAGAGGTTGCAAATGAAAACATGTCGGCCCCTTCTGGTGTGTGTGTGTGTGTGTGTGTGTGTTTACTATATGGTGCTTGCAGAGGATAATTAGGTTCTGTTTTGCGTTTTGAAGATGTTAAATTATTCCCCGACACTGATGAAAGGCAACTGTACTCCATTACCAGGGACATGAACTTTCACACAGCTAACAAACGAGGTGCGGAAGGGATGTCTCAGTGGCCATCTCAGTATTTTCTAGGCTGGAAATAATGTAGAATCTCCTAGTAACTCAGAGACACATTTCTGCAGATGAATACTCTTCATGTGAACTTTAACTACAGTCTCTGTGTAGGAGTGAATGTACTTATTCTGCCAGTGCCCTTAGAAGCCCTCGGTGACTTCTCTAGTTTGGCGAACAGTAATCAATTCTGGGACTTTTCCTACCAATTACATCTGCTCAGCTGTTGCTGTTTGCAAAGGCACAAAGTTATCACCCGTCTGTTGTTTTCCCTCTTATATTGGAAGAAGAGGAATTGCCACCAAGAACACTGCCATATAAAGCACAAGGACCAGGAAAGATAATCATCAGTTCCACAGTGCTGACATTTTTGCACCCGAAGCAATAAAATGAAATAAAATTTTATGGAGCATGCTGAGTGGAGGAAAGCCGATGCAGAAGAAACTCCCTGGAGAAGGGAATGGTCGGGAGCAGAAGAATCTGATGACATTCTGCCCCAGTGGGACCACTAGAGAGAAGTAACCACTTTCAGCTACTGGAAGTTGAGACAAGTGGACAGTCTGCAGAGGAAGAATTATAAGGCAACCTGTGCAAGAAGGAGCACAAGACAGAAAGACTGTTGACCGAGGGAAAAAGATTGGTGCTTATTCTAGGAGACTCCTTGCTCTGCGGGATTGAAACCCAACTGTGTTGTGATGACCCATGGACTTGCCAGACTTACCATCTTGCTGGAGCTTGGATCAGAGATGCGACTGAAAGATTGCCAAAGCTCATAAATTGCTCGGATGCCTCTCCCTTTCTTCTAATCCATGTGGGAACAAAGGATATTGTGAAACAGAGCTATGAAGAAGTCTTAGCAGAGTTTGAAACTCTGGGAAAGTCAAGAAGTTTGGGTCCCAGATAGTCTTCTCATCCATCTGCCTTGTTCTTGGAAGAGGAGGAGAAAGGGAAAGGAAAATACTCAAGGTGAATGAGAGATGTTGGCACCACCATCATAGACTATGCTATTGGAATGATGGGTGCTGGCAAGGGATGGGGTGCACCTCACCAGAGCTGGAAGGAATGTGTTTGGCTGCAGCATGAAGAATTTCATCAGGAGGGCTTTAAACAGAGTCTTACCTGGGAGAGAGACTTGGAGGCAGCTGTGGATGAAGGCACATGCATCAAAACACAGAAAAGAGCTGTACTAGCAGTCCAAAATAGTCCTCTCTATACTGTAGGAAAAAAGCACATGGGCTTCAGAGTCTATACACTAATGCCCAGAGTATGGGGAAAAAACAGGATGAACTTGAACTTTTAATATATTAAACCAGATACAACTTGATATGTGTTGATGAAACTTGATGGGAATACAGCAATTGAAGGACATGACTTGTTCAAAAAGATAAGAAGAAATAGGAAAGGAGGTGGAGTTGCATTATACATTAAAAATATTTATACTTGCATGGAAAGACAGGAAGATGAACCAGACAGCCCCACTGAGAACATCTGGGTCGAAATAAAGGTGTCAAGGAATAAAAGGAAGATGATAGATGGAGTCTGCTACTGACCACCCAATCAAGGAGAAGATAAGGAGGACACTGGGCATGTTCGGCCTTGAGAAGAGAAGATGGAAGTGGGCTGTAATAGTACTCTACAAGTACTCAATGGGCTGTCACAAAGAGGAAGGCCAGAATCTCTTCTTGATCATCTCCAGGTGCAGGACATGGAATAGGGACAGACTGTAAGCCCAACCTACCTCACAGGGTTGTTGCTATGAGGATGAGATTAAAAGAAGGAGGAGAATTATGGAACTGCCTTTTCCATGGAAGGAAAAGAGGTGGGTTATAGATATAATAAATAAATATACAATAAATCCAATTTCTGTGCAGTCCAAGAGTGAGGAGACAAGATTTTGGTATATCCTCTGGAAATTGCTACCTGTACCAATTAATCCATGCTGTTTCATAGAAACGAAGGCACAGTTTTGCAGATATTTATTTATTTTATTTTATTTCTACACCATCCAATAACCAAAGCTTGCTGGGCAGTTTACAGGAGCACATCAATGTAATAAAGATGTAATATAAAAATACGATGAATGTAAAAAACATCATAAAAATTACACTATAAAATTTAAAAGCCAGATTTAAAAGCAAACTTTAACAGCTCCAATAGTGAGCTCAAGGAATGGTAGAGAGCTGACAAAATGGCCCAACCAGCTGTCCCACCCGCACTATCTTTTATAAGCCAGGAGGGGCACGAATTTTGCACAAACTTGTCCAAGCACCTTGTCAACATCCTTGAGGATTCATCCACGAACATTTCAGCAGTCTGTGTTCTTAGTGCCTCACTTGATTCAAGAGCTATAACATTAGCGTCTAAGTCCAAGAGATGGACTTTAGATGGGTCCAAGATGGCCTTGAAACTAGGGTGCAATGGGCCCCAATTTACCCCAAAGGGCCCCACTGGGTGGGAAAGAGGTGATTGCGTGGGGACTGTGAGGTACTATTTCTTTCTGCTTTCCCTGTCCCTAGAATGCAGTACCCTTCTTCCATGCGTGCTCCCCAGCCACTGGTACAAAGAGGCACACTGCCTATGATCCTGGCAGTGACACAGAGCTTCTTCCCTGGTGAGAACTGATTCCACAAATGCGTTGTGTCCCTGGAGTAACAGCAGGGGAAATTGAAGCTCCCTCTGGGGTACTGGCTTGGCAGCTGCACAATCTGTACATCCAAGTCAGCTTTTCATTGCCAACAACAGCTGATGGAAACATGGAACTGTAACCTTGACTGGAGCTTCCTGAAAATAAGGGCTCTGATGGATCATCATGAGAACATGAGAAGAGCTGTGCTAGATCACACCAAGACCTAGCTGTTCCAACATTCTTCTTGCACCATAGCCAGCCTGAAAGCTATGAGAAGCCTAGAAGGGTAGCATTAATGCAACAGTGTTCTACTTGCCTTTCCCAGTCACTGGCATAAGGAGATACACTGTTTCTGGTACTGGGGGCAACATAGAACCATCACAACTGGTTGAGGGAGGAAGTGGTGTGTGCAAACGAGCTTATCGTTACAGTAAAGCTCAGATGATTTTGCATATGCAAAATAAAGGTTAATTGAGTTCCAGTATGGTGAGAATGCCATGCACTTAGCTGGACTCTGGGGGATGGTGGAGGACAGGAGAGCCTGGAGGAATGTCATTCATGGGGTCGCGATAGGTCGGACACGACTTTGCAACTAACATAACATAGCAACACAACATAACATAACATATGGTAAGAATGCCCAGTTGAAGGCTGACTCTACCAATTCCATACCTTCCGTTCATGAAAGAAAAAGCAAAGCCAATTTTGGCCAGGCACGGATCATTCACCATCAATGACAGTGTGTTTTTATGCTATTTTGTTTGGCCCTCAAAAGCTGCAACTCAGCTCTTTCTCCACTACATTAAATGGAAAAGGCAGAACGAAGTTTCCTGACAAGTTTCCTCTCATTTCTGTCACTGCAGGTCATAGAACAAACTCTCTGGAAGCAACGAAATCTTTTGTGGTGCCAAAGATCAGAGCCCCCTGCCCAGTGCACCTTTTAAAAAACAAAATAAACTCGCTTCTGGGAAACTTCTATGGAACCTCTTAAATTTCAATAGCTGCAACCAGCGACTGCAGAATGGAGCGCCATCCCTTTGTTCTTGTTCTCTCACTCTGAAATTTTAATGACAATGTTATGTGACATTATACACCCCATCACCTCCTTTCTGTTGTCTCAGAGCATTCCAGATTAAGGGCAGGGGAGAGTTACATGAAGACCACATCCTGTTAAGGTGCCCAGATCGAGCCATCAAGAGCATCAGAAATGGGCCAAGAGGTGATAGTCACTGCTTCTCTTACATGATCAGGGTAATTTCTGAGGCAGTCCAATGACCTCATCTTGTTTGGAATTGGAATTGGAATTGTTCAACACCCAGTTGGCATCTCTTTTGTCAGGATTAGGAGATGGTCCCTTTTCCCTGGCTGGATTTGCCAGAAGCTTTTCTTGCAGTCTCTGCCAACCAAGTAACTTCAGTTGCTTTCCGCCCCCACTAGGACTTCTCCCTTGGACTTGCAAATGCCCCTCTCTTTCCCTCTGAGAGTCTTTTCATGTCTTTCCAATTGTCTTCTTTATCCTCTTGCTTAAAGAACAACTAGCTGAAATGCACATCTACTCAGAAGTGAATTGCATTATTTTCAACGACCTTACTCCAAGCTAAATCTCACTGACTCCAGTAAGTGGCTCTGCACCAGAGGGAACTACATTTATTTGCTCTTGGGTGGAAGGAGAGGGAATGTTCCCAGATCCTTGACTTCACCCTGGGGGGTTGCAAGAAGAGGAATAAGCAAGGACATCTGTTCTCTTTCTTGGGGAGAGTAGAAGGCTCTGTTGGTTTTTTTCTCACCTGCACCTTTTCATAGCTAATGGAGATAAATAAAAACACAAAAACAAGGGAAACTTAAAGGACTATTTCCTTGCTGGCTCCTTCTGACAGGTTCTCAAATAGTGGCCAGTCTCATCATGCAAGCAAGACCTTGTGAAATCTGTGGCTATCCTGACCAAATCTTGCCATATGTGCCAGGAGGAAGGGCTGGGTGCAGCAGCACTACGATGGGATCTAAACAAAATGAAGCTTGATGCAGATCTGGAGCAGCCTTAATTTTCCAACATTGCTCCTGGAATACCTCTGTTGCAGCCAGTGAAATGTTTAGTCTTGTGCTTCTAGTGAATAACACTCCACTGTGAAGTTCACTGGCTGACTTGGGGCCAGCCACTGCATCTCTGTCTAACCTACCTCACTGGGTTGTTGTGAGGATAAAAATGGGAAGAGCGTCACGCACACTGTCTTGGGCTCTTTGAGGGAAAAGCAAGGTGCACAAAGAGGCAAACATGTTTGCCTTCAAAGGAGACTGCCAAAAAGCCTTTACATTTTGGGTCTTGTTACTGTTGTGCACTGGATGGCATGAAATTGCTTTCTGCTTTGCCCAAGCCGATCACCCATCAATCTTGCTAGTAGATTGCTGCTGAATACGTTTGAGTTGTGCCTATTCTATAAGTCCATGCAGACCCTTCCGTGAAGTATGACACCCTTCGGTGTTTTGTTTTCCAAGAGCTGAGTTGCTCAGTTCACCAACACACTTGCTTGGAAATCTACCGGGAGGCTGTGGGTAACTCAAGGTTTAGTGGGCAGAGAAGGCAAGAGTGCTTTCAGGACTGGGCACTGGGGTACTCATCCATGGCCCCACTTAGCAAACTGAGAAGGAGGACTCCAAAGTCATCAGAGATGACCTACCATATTTTGAAAGTAGTGAATAATGCATATGGCCATTTATCGAGCCCCCATTAGACCACAACATCCAGAGACTTAAAATCCTGAACCACAACACTGGAATAACTCCCTTACCAATGGTAACAGTGAAATGAGGGATGGATGGACAGGAGGTTCAGACAACCAGACTTTCTCAGGAGGGAGGGGTGTCGTAATTCACAGATGTATGTCCACTCCGTTTTGTGAAATAGTTATTACTTAGCAGATGTACATCTGGGAACGTAGCAGAGAACATTTGGGCATCTAGTCCTGGGTTATTAGGAAAAGGCACGGCGAATTGGCTACTCTTGATCTAGATTTATGCAAATTGCAGGCACCTGCAGACTGGGGCTTCAAGGTCATAACATTGTGGTGTTTTTAGATGTCTGCAGTAAATACTTTGTGCAAGGCTTGGTATCTTCATTGGCCAAATTTTAAGCTCCCCGATGCATTGCTCCCATTCCAACAGATGGCCTGAGGCTGATCCAGGCTTTCTGGATGAGTTAGTGCATCGGTTGACATGTGCCGTTCCCAGGATCAAGTCTCCATGGGGCACTGAACCCATACAGGAACATACACAGGGGTAGGCAGCTTGGTCTTCTACAAATGTTTAGGACTGTAGTTCCCACAAGCCCCAGCTAGCATGGCCACTAAGGAGTACTGGCAGGAACTGCAGGCCAAAGTATCTGGGAGGCACCAGGCTGTGGACTTCTGATTTCAGTGGTACTCACATCTGCCTTAGAAGGAGTCATACCCCTCTCTGCCTCATTCTCTCTGATCTACTCCATCAGCTCATCTCTGTATCTCTCTCGCAGAGGCTTTTCCTTGGCAACCAAAGATGCTTTTTTTAGCTGGAGATGCCAAAGACTGACCCTGGAACCTTTCACACTTGGATACAGAGTGCTTAAAAACAAGAGTGGAAAAGTACTCTCCGTTGCAGTGTCTCCTAAAGTGACCTCTAGCTCTATGTATTTCTTTGACCCTATCAGGACTTTCCACTGAGCAACCCGCATGCAGTTTTACTGTTCTCCAAGCTCCTTGCGCCTGAAGTTGGCTTTTTGTTGTCTTTAATTTTTAAACACACTCTCCCCGGGAGTTGTTTGCTATGTTTTATTTAGTTGTTTGTTTGCATTAAGGGCTGGGTGTGGACGGCGCTGCTGAAACTGGATCTCACAGTGTTTGCACACTTTTAAGCAAGAACACACGTGCCTGCATTCCAAACAGAGCTCAGATGAAACGGAGGAGTGACGGAGTCTTTCTTGTTGGCCTTTCACGGATTTAGCAGGAGGAGTTTTCTGCTTCTCTTGAAAGGAGACCTGAGGTTATTGGCAGTAATTGCTTTATAGTTAAAGAATTGTCCTTTGGTTCCCCTTGCCCGTCCCCAGAATTTGGGAAGGTATTACTAGGAAATCGCTGAAACCAGCAAGCAACTTCTAGCCGTGGAACAACTGCCACAGAATTCCTCACCTTTCATGGCCCTTCAGCAAGTTCCACAAGGATGCTTCTTGGAACTGATGAGCTGGGCTTAATTTTTCTTCCTGTTCTTCCTAGAACCTTGTCCTTCCATAGCATTCTTTCTCTAGTTAGGCCAAAAATTACATTTGTTTTCTTTCACTTTGATATATTTTTCTTGGTTGCACATTTATCGCTGGAACTTATTTCCTCCAGATATTAATACAATCCAATGCCATCCCTTGCACTTCAAGAAAGGACATGAAGCACTGACAGATGAGGAGGTGTGGGGAGAGAAGCTACCTTGACAGCAGGTGGACTTACTGCAAGGAGAGTGGCTGTTCTAAACCTAGCTATTTGTAGGATTTCAAAACTGGGAAGAACCCCCATCTTAACATCAGCCTGGAAAATATGGAGCAGTCACAGAAGCATCCCATGGTCTCCAGACAGCATCTAGGGGGCCATAACAGGGTCTAGATTCTGGGCGCTGACCTCTGAGCTGGGGGCTGAGCCCAGATCACTCTACCTGCCCTTGTAGGCAGCATGGGAAGAACTGAGGCAGCTGCTCCTCTGAGGTTGTAGGAGTGACTTTGGAGAGGGGGTGAAGAGAGTGTTCTTGGGCAGGTGAGACTTGGCCTGCCAAGAGACATAGAAACACAGAAACAGAGCAAGTCAGAAGGGGTCTCCTGGGCCATCTAGTCCGAACCCCGGCTCCAGCTGGCTCCACTCAGAACAGGCCCACCATGTGCATGTCCAGCATATCCTTGAACACCCGCACCGATGGGGCCTCAACCACCTCCTGGGGAAGCCCATTCCATACAATGTGTTCTGCCAGCACTCCAGCTTCCTTCCCTCCCCATCCCTGCTGCAGCCAGACAGCAGATACAGTTGCCTGCAAAGGATGCCCTCTAACCTCTGTGTGTGGGGCTTACAGGCATCTCTATTCGACTGTGCCCTAGAGAGGTTCAGGCATTCTTCCTGAAATCCAGAGGATGCCAGATCCGACAACCATCCCCATCGTCCTCAACCCATGAGGAAGTTCCTTGGCTATGCAGCCACAGCAACCAACCAGGGCTGCAAAGCACTGTCAGAAAAAAAATATCTACAGGTCCCAGAATTCCCTAGCCAGCCGTACCAGCTGGGGAATGTTGCGAACAATAGAACTTTCTCCTGTCTAAACATGTGTAGGATTGCACCTCAAAACAATCTAATTTAGCTAATCCTACTTCCTAGAGGAGATTTTTGGGTTGTGGAGCATGTGTGGTCATGTCTCGCAGAGAAGGTTACCTAAGAACAGGGAAGGATTCTGGTTGGTGAAGGAAAGACAAAACACGAGATATTCATGAGCTCAGTAACATAACACCATCTTAATGGGTCGTGGTTTGGAACAATTGTGATGAAAACCTTAGCAAAACAGACACAGATGGGATGAGAACTTTCTCTAATGCAAATTATCTCGGTAGCCAGTGAGAAATTTATTCATTTGGTTCCCCATCTTTAATGTTTCCAGCCTTGCATTACCAAAAGACCATTCCATTCCAGCCAGATGGGTTACCGGAAAATATGTATGGGGGAAACAAATCACAGGATCCTTGTGCATTTAAGACCTGTCTGCAAGCGCATTAAATCAGAAAGTAGCACTGTTGTCTTGGTCTCTTCCCGCTGCCCCCCACATACCTGCACACACATGTGCATGCACACATGCACACACCAAAACATGGAAAATGCCACACAAGTACGCATCCACTTTATACATTTTTTGATGGGTTAGGATGACTGACAGATTTGCCTGGAAAGCAAAATTCTATCTTGTTATCAATGCTGGTTTTTTACCATGCACTGCCATTTTACAGCTACTTACACTTGTTTTGTTGGGAGTTGTTGCATCAGTGGTAGTGAAGTTGCATCACAATATCTTTGAGTGGCCCTGGGGATCTGTGACTGCTTGGAACTTGTATTACACAAGCCAAACAGTCAGGAATGCTTTAACTTGGAGTCTGTCGTGAGCTAGGTATTCCCTCCGCAGTTAGACAGAATCTCCAGAACTTCTTGTAGGCTTCTTTATTCTGCAAAGAAGTCTCCAAGCATGCAGAAGTCTCTGAGCATGCACAAACTGAGATGTTGAACCGTCTCTGCCCCTCTTTACCAGACCTTTTCTTATGAACCCTTCTGGGCCTGTCCTGGGAATGGGGAGGGGGGCTCTGTGGAACCAGGCACACCCACGTTCCACACTCTGAGCCCCAAATTGGGTGAGCCCGTGGCTGTGACGTGGCCTTCGGGTCCACCTCCTGAAGAGGCTGGAGCTCTCCATCCAAGGGACGCCTCATCTCTCCATATGGTGCTCTTCTTCATCCCCCCAAGCAGGTGGACTGGGCCCCATGGTGTCCTTATTTATTTAATTCATTAAAAGCTTTGGTATGCCGTCCTGGTATACAACATCTCAGGATGGCTTACAATTCCCTGCGGAGGGAATACCTTACATCCAGAGCAGGCTCAGACTGGTACTGAGAGACTGAGGCTGCAGGTGGAGGCTTGTCTGTTACAACAGCAACTCCATGATCAGAGTTCAAGCTCTCATCCCTGCCTGGGTCATCCAACTCCCCATCATCCTCAGGCTCAGAGCTTTAATCCCACCAAAATGGTTGGCTTCTCTTGCACAGCTGGGAATCTCACCGGGATGTGTGCATGCAACAGAGTCCTGCATTGGGCAGGGGGTTGGGATTGATGGTCTCATGGCCCCTCCCAACTCATCTACCCCCAACTCCCTCTTTGGTGGAGCAGAGCTGCAATGATCTTCAGCAAACCAGTTTCCTGCTTTGGCACAATTCGAGGGTCACTGTGGTGCACTGTTTTATCCCTGTCAAAGCAATGTGCCTATTCTTGCTATAATGTTTAAAACTTCCCTTTAAATTTTATTCCATCTTAGGATTTTTTTAAAAGAAGGCATTTTGCTCTCAACATACATGTCCTTGGTAGATAGGACAGACAGGAAAATAAATGGACTTGAAGAAATAAAGCTGAGAGGGGATCATTAGGAAACCAGGAAGCTGTTGAAAGTACAACTAGACACTGTCATAAAGATTTGAAATGCTGCTCGGTGTGTTCTTTATGTCGCGGCTCATTCAGAAAGGTCATTGTACGCAGTATGGAAGGTTCTCCTTTATGATCTGAAGTAATTTAAAATAGTGCAAACAAATAAATCTGGAGGAAGTAAGAAATGTTTATTAGCTTTCACTGACTCCATGAGGCTTCCATTAAATGATCGGTGTGCACTGGATGGCGTGAGGTGATGAAGAAGATTTGCACCCTGCCGCCATCTGTACAATATTTGCATCACAGCGATGCAGCATAATGATTAAACATGCTTCTAAAATCAAGATCTTAAGCTAATGTACAAACAGTGTCTAATTTCAAGGCAAGTGCTGCAGTTCCTTCGGCGGTGTCAGCTCTGGAGGCATCGCAGAGGGATTTGGATCAGATTGACAGTGGCAAAAGCGGCAGCGACGGCAAGTGGAAAATAATCATAAAATGAGTAGACTGCACACACTGGACGACTCAGCCTCAAAGTACCCCAGACAAGCTTCTGTTCAGTTTTAATAATGTCGCATCCATCTTATTCCTGCCACTCCTGGGCTTTTCATGGTGAAACACTGACCATAAATAGTGGTGGTAGTGATACACTGTAAAGGGCAATTAATCTTTCAACTAAAAGCAGGAGGTACATTCCTAAAGCCCCGTGGCGAGTCTCCATTTTCTCATGAGCATTTTTTATATACTGGCACTTGTTAAATGTTTTAAAAGCAGGTTAAGCACTTTGGCCCTCGGGTGCTGAAATTTATGCTCCTTAATACATCTATCTGAATGAGCTAATGTGTGTTACTATCCAGTTCGCAGCAGAACCAGTGGCCCTTTCTTTCTTTGTGGGACGTCAGTGCAATTGAGTAAACTGCACACTTCTTGGAGTACCTTTAAGAACTCGGAAAAGATCTGGGATAGTACATTGTGTGGGTAGTTCCTTCACACATGGGCAGCTCCTGCACACAGGCATTGCATCAAACACACAAATATTTATTTATTTATTTATTTATTTAAAGATTTTATATGCCATCCCCTTGCTACATAGCCTTGGGATGGCTCACAGCAATAAATAAATAAAACAATTACAGTTACAATTACTATTAAAACCCGGAAACACACTGGCTGCACGATTAAAACCTATGAATATTAAACATTATTAAAATATTGTTTGAATAAAAAGGTCTTGGCCTGGCGCTGAAAAATAAATAACGATGGGGCCAGGCGGACCTCTCTGGGGAGCGCATTCCACAGATGGGGCGCCACCTCAGAGAAAGCCCTTCTCCAGGTATTTTGCTTCCTGATGTCTCTCACGGAGGGTTCCCAGAGGAGGGCCTCTGCTGCCGATCGCAAGGCGCAGGAGGGCAAACATGGCCGCAGGCGTTCCTTCAGGTATCCGGGTCCCAAGCTGTCAAGGGCTTTGTAAGTGATTACTAACACCTTGAATTGAGCCTGAACTTCGATGGGAAGCCAGTGAAGCTGGTACAGGACAGGGGTTATATCAGGTGTTAATATGCATTCAGAACCAAGCATGTGGGAGCAGGTCTAATCCTTTCCCTCTCCACAAAGGGTTCAGTCCAGATTGTGAGGGGAGGGGCGGTAATTGCAATGACGTATTGCGTGAAGTATTGTATTGTGTGCATATAAGCAGACAGGCACACGTTACTTACATGGTGATCTTAAACTTGAGAATCACGGCACAGAAAGATGTGCTCTCGCCGTGCCGTGCATAATTTCTACGCCTCTTGTGTTCCTCCTCCACCAAAAACGGCCATTCTAATCTCACCATTCTCATACCTTATGCAGGCAGCTGCTCCGCCTGTTTGACATTTTGGTTGTCCCTTTTCTACACGCTTTGGAGCCCTGGCATGTCCATTTGTGATTAGATGGGGTGACACCAACTGTGTTCAGCTTATCTCACCCTATTATAAACACAGCTTTTTTTTTATTTGAACACGTCTATCCCACTTTTTATGATAAAATCACATTCAATTAAAATATAGATTGGCTTAAGATAAATGTAAATAATCAGAAAGTAGAACCTGATTAACACTATAACAAAGGGCACAAACAGCTTCATGTAACATGTGCATAAAGATGATGTAGAAATTGGCACTGGAATAAAGTGGTCATGGCTGGAATAAAATAGTCTTGACCTTTACATCCCACGATCAAGAAATTTCCTCTCCTTCCAGGTTGTATTGTTCAGGCTCTGCTAGCCGAATGTCAGGGAAGTTATTGGTGTTCAATGGGGAGTGTAGCAAACTTGCCAGTGCCCAAACTGGTTTCTTGAAGGCACGCCAAGGCCTCACAGCAGAAGGGGAGCTCCTGGGACGATTGCTCAAGAGCTGCCTTCCTCATTCCACCTGTAAACAACCCCTTTGGTCTTTTTAATGAGACTAAAGCTGGGTGGGAGGGCTGGGCACTGGTCCTCCTCTCCTGCATCTTCAAGGGAAGTGGAAGTAGAATATGGCACAGATGTGCCTGATTGATCAGGATGATTGGCCTGATCCAAGGCCAATGGACCACAGCATAAGCCAGGCAGAAGTTGAGCGCAGCTGCAGGCACAGCATCCCTGTTGATAAAAGTACCAATCAGCCAGCAGTAATCCCGGGAATGGCATCTGCTAAAGAGAGCAGGCCAGCTGAGAAGTGACAGGCACTCCAAGCGATTTTGGAATCAATTTCTTACTGATAGGTCACACTTCCTTAATAGCAGGTTTGCTAACTGTGCTTGTATCTTTGGTTTTGACTTCTGCAGTGCAATTCATTTGCCCTGTGAAGGCAGACTGATTGTCTGAGTCTGCTTGGTGGAAAGGTTTACATTTTCCTCAGCCACTCACATGCCCTCTGTCTGGACAGGATACTGCGTGCCCAGCTCAAGCTGGGGAAACATTTCTTATTGCATTGCATTTGCACTCTGGCTTTTTCCCCCTGTGAGGAATCCATAGTGGCATACCTGCCCATCTGCCTCCTAGATTGAGCTGCTTGTAATGGCTCTACCACAGGTCTCATTTGGTCCTCCATTAATAGACACGTCCCTTCTCTTCACCCTCGACTTATTCTTGCCCTACTAGCATTTGGTTTAAGTTCAGTATTTCAGCCTAGCCTACCTCACTGGGTTGTTGTGAGGATAAAGTTGTGAAGCGAAGCAGGATCATATAAGGCACTTGAGTTCCTTGGAAGGAAAAAGGTGGGATATAAATAAATGCAGAAATATTTGTAGATACACGTGTCTGTCCAGCTCTGTTCTTTTCATTGGTGGGGCTGGGGGTGCTATACACACCTATCCAGAGAATGAAACTTCACACCTGGGTTAGACTAGCACAGGCTTTTAAAGTTCAGTAAAGGGTTATCCAGAATCAGGAGCATGGGAGTTGTTTTCCAAGTGGCTGCAAGTTCAGCTTTCTTCTCAAACACCTGTCAGGATCTGGGCAGATTCAGGGCTCCTTCTGCTGGCCATACTCCAGCCCTGGTGGTTGCAGGATCAGTCCCAGACTCTGTTGCAGCCACCAGGGCCCCCATGAGCACTGCCTGGGAGCCCTGGGGGAAGAGCTACTGAACAGCAGGCTCTTCCCTCCAGGAGCCTCCTCCGCAACACTGGCCTCCAGGGGTGCCTGTGTCCTGTTTGCTCCTGCTCTTAGACCCTGTTCCCAAGGCCTCCTGTCCTTGCGCTATCCTCTTGGCTCCTAAGCTCTGGCTTATTTTGACTGCACTCTGCTGTCTGGTCTACACTCTGTTGGCTTCCCAGTTCATTCCTGCTTTTGGCCTTGGCTTGCTCAGGGTAGAGACTTGGACTGGACTGGTGACTGGACTCGAGCTATAATTTATGGACTGTCTTAGCTGGGTCTGTGTTTAGCTTCCTGCCACCCATGGCCTGGGCTTTTCCACGTCAAAGGGACCTAGCACAACCCTAATGCCTGAAACAAAGCATCCTTTCCAGTCCAAAATGGGGTGTGCGGTGCGTTTTCTGTGCTTTCCCCCCAACAATTAAGTGCTGCCACAAGTTACTGCAGAACAATAGGAGGCCAGGATAATCAGCATGTGAGCAAATAAGGAGAATGATCGGTAAGGTTATTGGACAAATTGATGATGGATAGACTCATGCGGGGAAATGAAGAACAGAAGATATTTACAGTCTGGGGCTTTGGAGGGGAGTGACTGTAAATTTCATAACTGACAACACAAGAAGTGTCGCAACTGCAAGATCACCACAACTTGTGTTTTAACATTCTGCTCAGCTGGTTCAATACAGTCGCCAAAGGAGAATGCAAGCCAGGCATTTTTCCAAACCGCATCCTGTCATGAACTAGCAATTCCGCTCTCCTTGTACCTTTCCTTCTCTGTCGTCTTTTCCACTGCCACCAGGTGTAACTCTTTCTTGATTGGTTTATTTTGGTATGTTTCTATACTTCCTGATCATTAAAGCTTTCTTAGCAGATTACAACAATTAAAACCATAAAGTATGGGACGATGAAAGATATATGAATACACATAATATTAACTGTTTAAAACATCACTATAAAACAAAAAGTCCAACTGGGTAAACTTAGGAGTGGTGCAACAATTTAAAATATTTTAAATTGCACATTTGCACATTTTAAACCGAAAGACAAAAATGTCTGGGGAAATATGGCCTTCATCTGGTGTGGAAAAAAGCACAAAGAAGGTGCCAGGTGAGCTTTTCTGGTAAGCTCATTTCATAACTGGGAGAGATGTTGTTGTTGGGTAGCATCGAAACTGCCTCTGAATTATGGCCCCCTTGTGAATGGAAGCCCTCCAAAATCTCCTGTTCTGGGCAGTCCTGCTCAGCTTTGGCAAGCTGAGGCTGTGGCTTCCTTGGCCACATCCCATATTTGCTCTTTCTTTCCTTATTCTGCCTTTGACTTCCCCTAGTCTCTTCTTCTTGATGTACCCAAAGTACGGCAGCTTCAGTTCATTACTTTGCTTCTGGAACAACTAGGTTGATGCTTTTCTTCACAGGAACCCACCTCCTCACCTTTCCCTTGGGTTCCACCAAGCCAGCTCTGCTGAAAACTCTCTGTATACCAGGCAGCTAACTTCAGGTAGAGCGGAATAAGCGTGGAATTGGCTATTAGCTATAGGGTGGGTAATCCACCCTGGGAAAATCAAATTACTACGTTTGTTACTGAAAAAAAGTCAATAGGGAAATTCTAAAATCTCTATGTATGCAGAACTGTCCCCAACCTTCTCCCTGTAAGAGAATTAAGGCAATAAAACCAAGGATAAACTGATCCCACTAAACAAATTAGCCCTATATGACCTAGGTCCTTTATCTAGGTGGTGTCTTTCTGCCATTGGCCCAGTTCTCTCAATTTCCGACCAGTCTGACTCTTTCCCACAACCTCTATTCTACAATGGCATGCTTACTTAGAATCATAGAATAGTAGTGTTGGAAGGGGTCATGAAGGCCATTGGGTCCAAATTCCTGCTGTTGCAGGACACCACATAACACCATCCCCCTCAGATGGCTGTCCAGTTTCCTTCTGAATATCTCCAGTGTGAGAGAGCCCACCACCTCTCTAGGCAGCTGGTTCCACTGCCGTATTGCTCTGACAGGGAGGAAGCTTTTCCTGATGTCCAGCCTGAATCTGGTTTGTTGCAACTTGAATTGCTTATTCCGTGTCCTGCACTCTGGCATCAGTAAGAAGAGATCTTGACCTTCCTCTTTGTGACAGCCTTTGAGGTACTTGTAGAGGGATATCATGTCCCCCCCCCCCACCCCTCAGTCTTCTCTTCTCAAGGCTGAACATGTTCAGTTCTCTCAGTCTCTCCTCATAAGGCAGTGTTTCCAAACCCTGGATCATTTTTGTTGCCTTCCGCTGGAACTTTTCTAATTTACCTGCATCTTTCTTAAATCTTGGTGCCCAGAACTGGACACAGTATTCCAGGTGAGGTCTGACTAGTGAGGAGCATAGGGGAACTACTGCTTCTCATGTTTTGGAAGTAATACTTCTGTTAATGCATCCCAAAATAGCATTTGCCCTTTTGGCGGCGGCATCGCTACTTCTTTTCTTCCCCAGTGCCTTCATCTGTCTTTTTCTTCTCCTTACTTCCTTTCTGGCTAGTATGTTCCAAAATTATTTCTCTCTCTTGAACCCCAAGTTGTCAAAAACACTAAATGAATCCAAGCTCAAAAAGAAATACCTATATAATCCCGACATATTGTTTGAGGTTTCCTTTTGAGGATAGTGATAAAGGGCTATGATTTTTAAGGGTTCTCCTACTTTTTGCAGAGGTCTTGATTTTGAGTGGGTCTATTTGTAGTAATTATTTCTTTCTCTTACAGTTCAAAAGACAAGTATAATTCTCTGAATGGAGTGATTTCCATGCAAAAGATGAAGTCAAATGTCTCATATTTGATCATGAAAGTGGTGTATATTTTAAAGCCATATTTTTATTACCTGACTTCTCTTTTCTACATTTCTGCCGTTACCCATCTGTGCAGAAAACATCTAGAATTCTACATATGCCTAAGGTTTGCTTTTCTTGAAATCCAAATTTCTGGTAACACTGGAAACAGTGGTTAAAGGATTTTAACTATTTAAAAATACACATAGGTTTATACCTTGAAATGAGAACGATACAGCTGGAATTGAACAGCATTTCAAAGCAGTAAAGCCATCTTCATGCAAATGCTTTACTAAAAATAAATGAGCAAAGCAAAACTTGTGCTGTATAAGCACCTTTCTTTCAAAAGTTTTCCCCAAACTTTTCCACAATGTAACAGAAAGATGGTAATGAAAAGAAGCATACTTCTGAATCTTAAGCTCCAAATTGTGTCTAGTAGTAATTTCGAAAGAGAAGCTGCTTTTAAAATCTCCATAAAAATCACAGCAACTAAAGCCTGCCTGGTGCAAAAAAGCTTCCTTCCCAAACCAAACAAAAATGCCAATTGTACCTCTGAAAAGACCTTGTTTTTACCATGTTCCTCAGTAGCAACCGAGACTATAAGCCAAGATAAAATGTTGCTTTTTCCTCAGTTCTTGGGTCTGAAAATTGTCCTTCTCAGCCAAAGGAAGGGGTGTCTCTGCCAACCTGCTGCCATGAAGTAAGTGCTCGGGACCATGCTAGAGTCTATGATACTTTCCTGCTTGCCTCCTTCACTTGCTGGTGTGAATCCTCCTCCTCCTTTATTTCTTTGGGCCACCTTAGCCATGGGGAGATCTTACAGGCTCTATCACCTCCTGGGTTCCCATCTTAATCACACCTTCTGCTTTGCAAGCAACTGCCTGGTTCCAAGTATCCCAAAAAGCTTTGCTTCTCTTTCCTTCCCTTGCTCTTTGCTCTTACAGGATTACTGGAGCATCAATTTCTTATCCTAAAAACTCCTGGTCTTTCAGGAATTTCTGTCCCCCTATTCTGTCCTTCCCATTATGATTTTTTAAAGGCCTCTACAGTATTTATTTGGTTTACTAAAATGAGCCAATGCAGGAAGCAATTCCTTTTCTTTAGCTCTTCCTACACAGGGAGATGCTGTCTAGGGATTGGGGAGGGCACAGACTTTCCCTCTTCAGATGGTTAAAACCAAAAGGGAATGTGGAGAAACCTCTAGGACCGTTTCCTAACTGGAGGAATAGATCTTTTTACTAGCCCTGGTGCAACGACACTTGGAATACTAAAATATTTAGCATCTAATAAAATATAGTAAATCCAGAGTTAAAAATTTGTGGGCAAGGGCAACCGGAATGATTAAGGGGCAGGAATAGCCCCTGATGAGGAAAACTTGTAGCATTAATGGAGTTCTTGGCTTAGAAAAAGGCAAATAAGGGAAAACGTAATAGAGGTGTATAAATTATGGACGGTGGCTTTAAAAGGGCTTTAGACAAATTCAGGGACAAATGAGATAGCCGCTAGTCATGAGGGCAATATATTGCCTCCAGTATCAAAGGCATGGCACTTTGGTTGGTAGCTGCCATCTCTGGAAATCCCTAATTTATTTATTTTTTTGGTGGGGGGAAGAGCACCCAGAAGGAGGCCTCTTCTCTGGGACAGCCGTAATAATGGCCTGCCATTCTGAATGCTGCTGTTGAAGGCAAGCAACTGAATTGAATAAGCCTGGCAATGCAAACTGGCACACAGGTGATGGAGGGAACGCCTCCACAGCCTCCTTGTGCTGTATGCCCAGAGGATGGGTGACCAGCCCTTAACTAGAGAAGCTCGGAAGGGAAAGGGATCCTGGGGCAAGCAGCTGGATCATTGGCTGCCAATCCTTGCCATTCAAGTCCTGATGCAGGTTGTTATAGGAATGTACTAGAAACGCAATGGCAGCTACTGTGGTGTAGCGCTTAAGAGGGTGGGACCTGGACTCAGGAGAACCTGGTTGTAGTCCCTGCTCTGCATTGAAGCCCATTGGGTGACTTTGGCCCAGTCACAGGCTCTCAGCCCAGCCCCCTCCTCGTGTTGTGAGGATGATATGGAGAGTAGGAGAAACTTGTATACCACTATGAACTCCTTGGAAGGAAAGGTGGGGGTATAAATGCAGTGTAATAATGATGCTACAAATCTAAGATAACTAGCACCTGATACTAACTCTAGCTTCAGCGAAAACAAAAATGGATTTTCTAGGGCAAAAATGAAAAATAATGAGAAATTGGGGTCTACAGACTAGAGGGCAGTGAAATAAGGTTTTTCTTTATATTAATTTTACATGGAAGGAATAGAAACTCCTCCGCAGCTTCTGTTTCTCAGAAATGCACCTGAGCGACAAAAAAGCATTGCTTGCTCTATCACACATGGAAGTATAGGAGCAATTTTCTTGAAACTGAGTGCTCTTTTAAAACAGTTAATGACTGTACCATGCAAGAAACAAACACTACCCACAATGTGTCCTTCTGTACTTGAACTGTGTGCTCGTCTCTGTTGTAAAAACTGTGTTTAAGTTGTACTCTCTGTTGGTTGCCAAATGGCATTCTTATGGTAATATTAATTTAATCAAAGTGCATTTATTTCTGCCAAATCTCTCATATTTGCCATTTCAATACACTTTGGAAGCAGAGATGGGATTGGTTTTCAGAAGCAGGCTTGAAATGTTGCATAAGCAACATTAGAGAAAAGAGTGTTGAAAAATTTACTACCAATTTCATGAAAGCTGGGATGCGCTTTTTAGATTAAAATAACACAATGACCTTTTGTATTCTGTATGTCCTGAAGCATGAAGAGCAGAAAGAAGGAAGATGCTTGGACTGGGATTGCATTAGGAAATGAATGATGGCTCCTTGCTTCCTCACTGCCATGCAGTAGAATTCAAGGCGTCTACACAAAATGTAGGGTTACAGCATTCTTTAGTGGACTAGGACTAGTTAACCTAAACTAGTCCTAGTCCAACTTAACCTATAACCAAGAGCATTGTGATTTTGCCTCAGTGGATGGCACAGCAGCCACTGGGGAGCATAAATTCAGGATTCAGCAAAACAACAACAACCCCAAACTGGATGTATATATGCTTGTTTTTTCCATGTGTCTGCCCCATTGTGGTTTCTCACCAACAGTGGATTATCGTGTTGTGCAAATCCAGTCTGCTTTGTTATATTCATCTTCCCACCGACTTCTGACTCTTCCTACTCCCATACCATCGATTTGTTTGGGGCCTGCTCAGGTTTTCCCTCATTCCCACAGGCTTTTTCTCCCCTTAAAGTAGTTTGCACATCTGCAAAACCTGGAGTTACTCTGAGTTTGTTAATGGGTCTCATGTCTGGGTGGTGCAGATTTGCCTCTGACTCTGAGAACAAGACTCCCTCTGTTGAGCTATAATACCTGCATCAAGGGCGTGTTACTATTGTGCTCCTTTAGTTTCTATCGTTGCACTTCAATAATAGCATGCTAATGTGTTCACTGACTTCCCGCAACCTTCATGAATCTGTAATGATGGTACATTAACAAAGAAATTGGTAGGGTAAATCCTGTCGGTTCCTTTAGGTATGACTCAGTAGTTTCTCATGATCAACAAACCGTCTATTGTGCAAGGCCCAGGGCATGGGTGGCAGGTGACCAGGGCCAGAATTCCAGGACCAGGGTGGAGGTGCAGAAGGGATTCGGAAGGCAAGAGGCACTTTTGATTAATAGTCCAGGGTCAAAGCCAGAGAGACAAAAGATGCAAGCAAAGTGAGTCCAAGATTTCACAATCCAAAAGCTCCAGAGACACCTTGCCGTGAATGAGAGACTGACCCTAATGACATAGAAATACAGAAACAGAGCGAGTCAGAAGGGTCCTCCTGGGCCATCTGGTCTGACCCCCAGCTCCAGCCAGTTCTGCTCATGGCCTACCATGTGCACGTCCAGCCTATCCTTGAACAGCCTCACCGATGGGGCTTCAACCATTTCCCATGGAAGCCCATTCCACGCCCTCGAGGTCCTAACTGTCAGGAAGTACTTCCTGGCATCCAAATTGAACCTTGGTTCCCTGAGCTTTGCTCCATTGGAATGTGCCCTACTCTCTTCCGCAGGGGAAAACAGGTCTCGACCCACGTCCATGTGACACCCCCTTGCGTACCGATATGTCACCAACAGATGACAGACTGTGTATTAGTCTAGATATCATTTATAATAGGCCATGATTGCTGTAGTCACCATGAAACCTTGAACTCTTCCTGACAAGGCAGCTTGTGTGTGTATATTAGAACCCCCAAGACTTGGAGGTATTCTTGAGTGCCCCATTAGTTTTGGCTTTGAAGCTCTCAGATTGCAGAGTGCCTAGTACTTGTAGGTTCCAACACCATCAGATGTCTTAAAAATCCTGAGTATGAATCTTAACATTTTTTTCTGCTGGGACTTCTGTGGGGCCCAAACCACTAACTGGGTAAGATGACAAGGTTTCTTACTGGCACAAGCAAAAGAAACCCCATAAAAGACTTTGGTTGCCTAGGGGATAGGATTGGTACATGGCCAAGCAGGGAAAAGACATTCTAACTCTGTCCCAGACTTTAAACTGGTTTCCAGACATGAATATAACTGTAGAATTCATGATTTATTAACAAAGGTTCATCGACCATTTATTCAGGTGAGAATGCTGGGGATTGAATATTGGCAATCCATGAGCAGGTGGAGTCATGCTTTGGCTGGGAACAAATACTAACGTATATTCACAACAGGGTTCTACAACAAAGAGTACATCTATTGTGTTTTGATGGTTCTCATGGTTCTACCAAAGGATTGCATTCTACTGCTTTGTGTCTAATCTTTCCCGATTGATCAGATGTTGAAAGGTGCCCAGCTTTGAATGATTATTGACTGACTCCACCGAATGTTTGTCTTTCAAAGAGCAGTCCTTATGCTTTTGCTGTGTGTTAAAAAATATAATGAGGGTTTGCTTCATAGTGTTCATTTCCATACTCGGATTAGTGCATTTTATTTCTTTGTTCCAATTTCATAGCCCATATATTTTAGGTGATCATTGCTAACTTTCCAGTATTATGGTGTTTTGAAAATTAACAGGCAGTATAACTTTGAACAAATTATGACTCAGTGGAAATTCTAAATAAGTAGTTCAAGGGAAGGAGACAGTTTTTGCTAGTTCAATATTTTTGGAAGGTGCAACATTGTGAGGTTCTTAGGATAACCTCAGGAGGTAGGTTTTGTGGCACCATGAACACCAGTCCATCCTTGAACATCTTTTGTATCCTCCGCCCACAAGGTGTCCTTCCATTTTCAATGATATTATTTAAGAAATAAAGAAGTTATGTGCTGGCAGCTGGTATCAGTGCAAAGGAAAATGAAGGTTTCTAGCTGCCTCATCTTATTTCCCCATAAGTACCACTGGTGCAAATGAAGGGCTCAATGACTTTCTTAAACATGAAGAAGGAGGGTGACTGTAAACAGCTACAAGCCATAGTTTGTCCAGGTTTGGATAACATAACAAGAAATTCCATCCTCCTGTTGGGTCGAAGTATTTAAAACCGTTGCCCTTGCAGTCAATCATTTTGGCTTTTTAAACAACTCCATTCATCAGGGATGTGTGTCGTTTCAAGGAAAACATGGCTGTGGTGGGGAACGGTTAAATGCCCTCCTAGATGGCCCTGGTCCTGATCCAGCACGGGCCACCACACTTGGAGAAGCATAGGAAAAGCTAGTAGATGTAGCTCTGCTATGCTTGCTTTCTGGAACATTTAATTCGGCCCAAAGCAGTTAGGTGAGGGCTATGCAGACCCCCGTGGGAGAACATCCCAGTGAAAATGCAGAGCCTAACTTCTGGGTAACCATGTTTAGCACTGTGTGGGTAGTTTGTGAAGCAATTAGGGACTCATATAATTGGAGTAGGACATATTTCCCCCTTTGAACAGTTGTTCAATTCTGTTCAGAAATAAGAACCTTCAATCTGTTCTGATAACTTTCATGGAAGACTCTTGCAGGCCAAACCTCTGGGCTCCTCACAAATGCCACAGGCAGCATGAAGGTCTGAGCTGGCTTTTCCAAACCCCTTGGGCAGCACGGGGCAGGAATGATGCAGGCTGAGAAACTGCATCTGAGAAACAGGCTAGCCTATGAAAAGGACAACAATCCTTGAAAATTCCAGGGGACTTCTGCTTCTTGAAATGAAGTTCTTAGATCTTCTGTTTTGCAATACTGGACATGGAGTTAAAGTAGGTATCTTACAGGCCAAAATCCATATTCAGCCTGCATCTTGTAGTTTTCTAGGAACAGAATTCTGTACATTTGAGCTTTTGAAATATGTGGGTGAGAGGACGAGTGTAAAGGTAGGAAGGTAAAAGCGGCCATAATAGTAGAATAAAGTAAGATCAATGAATAAATCAACTAAAGTGGATAACTTCCTACCACTTATTTTGACTCAGTGTAATTCCGCTGATATCTCTTTTGAAAATGCTGTAGGGTTTGACTTCTACCACTTGTAAGAAAGGAAATTAAAAATTTTTGACTACCATTGCCAGCCTGTTTGTTTTGGTTTTGATGCTGCTAATATTAGTAAATTTTGAAAGGACATTACTATATCCTTTATTCTGAAACCAGGACCAGGCTTGTAAATTCCTTAGGCTTGAAACATTTTTCCTTGTTCATCCTAATGTCTTATTTTATCTCCATTTAGAGGTTTTCAGTGCTTCGCAAGTTCGACAAGAGAATGACGTCCACATCAGAACTGTGCTGCCAAATCAGCCGAAAAATCTGACAAAGGGGTTAATCATTTTGGCACCGAAAGAAAGTGATACCATGAATGAATTCAAACAATGACTGGGAATCAGTCCTGGAGCTGCAAACCTAGATGCACATTGGAGAGAGTCATCCTGCTGAAAACAGTGGAATTGCTTCTAGGTAAGCAAGCGCAGTACTGTGCTGCAAGCGTTGCTCCAAAATCAAAACCGCAAGCTCACACAGAGATATATGGCGCACTCCTAAACATGAAAGCCAGCGCGGGTTAGTGGCCCGAGTACTGGATTGGGACTTTGAATATCTGGATTCAGTTTGCTCTGAAGCTCGCCTGATCCACTGTGGGCCAGTCACTGACTCTCGGCATAACATACCTCATCAGGTACCGTCAAGATAAAATGAAAAGGAGAAGCGCTATGCTCTCTTGGGCTTCTTGAAGGAAAGGCTAGATGGAAATACAGAAAATGAATACATAAAAAAGGGCTACTCAGCCCCAAGTTCCCTTCTGCCCGTCTGTATTTCCTCCCTTGTGCCCAACAGCATGACCTATGGGTTGCCCTGCCTAAAGAGGGCTCCGAAAGTAATTTCTTATTTTCTCGGAGTACATATGTGAAGCTCTGCTGTGCCATCTGCAGAGAAGAAATTAGAAAATCCAAAGGAGCAGAGGCATCCAATTTGAAGAACACTTAAAGCTACCTAACATGACAGTCTCTGATGCTGAAAGGAGCTGGCATTTTCTCCCAGCTCATTGTTACAAGTCTGGATGCGTAGTTCACTAGCTGCATCGCACCAAAAGTCTGTCTAATCTAGTATTCTCTTTCCAATATGAGCTGGGCAGGTGCCTTTGGGACCATCACAAACAGGATTAGAGGGTCGTGGCCACTTCTTTCCATCATCTCAGCAAAATGGAGGCACTTCCATGCTGCAAGTTCTTCAGAGGAAAAACAGGCAATTCACAAATGCGGTAAAATGAAATAGGCATTTCCAGATACTACTAGGATGATGCAACAAATCCTCGTATCATGTAAGAAGTGTCCTGAAGTCATTAAAAATATCCCCCAAGCATCTCAATGAGAAGGACCATACTTATAGAAGGGCAAGCAGCTTTTTCCAGTGCTCTCATTCCAGAAATTTTCTTTCTGCTCCTTCTATAACACCATCACCACCACCAGTGTGTTCCAGTAAGCAAACATTGCAAACAACTTCACCCAAAAATGCTCAGTAGTTTCATTTCTAGACAAAGTGAAACCTGCAGATTGGGTGGTGGTGGGGGAATGATCCAGCTCTTGCAAGAAAAATGTGTTGTTCTAGAACCCCACTATCTATAATTGAAAATGCATGCTGGTGGGAATTCTTTCTATGGCTAAGACTGTTGTACCATTTTTGCAGTACTTACAGATCTGCAAATGTTAGGGGAGAAGAAATCAAATGTAGTGATAACATCACTTCAGCCTCACTTTTACAGAAGCACTGAACCAGGAGAAAGGAGACATCCTGTGTGTGTGTGTGTGTGTGTGTGTGTGTGAAGTGAGTGAAGTCCTACAGAAAACAGACTGGTGAAGCATTTGCTTTGCTTACAATGCAAGCAATAGGAATCCAGTATGGAAGATCACAGTGCATAAACATCCACCTTTTGGATTTTGTCCCAAAAGCTCAAGTGTCTGCCCTGAACGAGATGAACCGTTGCCTCATAGGAAAACATGCGAAGGTGCAGTCATTGCAGCACATGAAGTGGCAAACCGCTCTTTGGTCCCTTTTGAGATCCCTGGATTGGTATTCTATCAGCTGTTTTGAGATAATTTTGGGGACTTAATTATGGTCACTGCCTTCCTAAGAGGAAATGGCCTCTCCTGTCCTTCTCCTCCTGGGTTTCCTAGCTCTAGGGGTGGGAGAAACAACAGAGAAAAGAATGAGACCCTATCTGTATATCTGACAATGACATTAAAAGTGGCAACCAGAGCAGTTGTTGGGAAGGTACCAAATTATCTAGAAATGCAGGGTTGGGAATGCCCTTAGTCCAAGTTGTCCTCTCTGCTCAGGATATATATTCCTGAAATCTTAAGCACTGGACTGCCAGGGTTAATTTTACTGTTTCTCTGAGTTTATTGTTATTTATAGGAAGTCTGTGTGTCAGTTTGGGAGTTGGCATTTAGAAATGAATTCTAAGCACTTGACTATACAATGACTATCAATTAGCATATAATAACATCTGATAAATTGCCCATTAACGTCAGAGGGAAAGCTTTTCAATCAGGCTTTTAGTCGGCAAGACCTTAAGTAAAAGGCACTTAATCAGTAAAATTCTATTTCTTCCTATGAGTTTATTCTTCTGTTTTTGTTCCTTGGAGATGCATTTTTTTCCAACTGGGATGTAGCACTGTTTGCACCTGAAAGATGTGTTATTTCCTAAAAAGCAAGTCCTGGAGACAGCAGTGTTGTATCAGCTATGTGGTTCTTTAGTAGTAAATTCTGTAGTTCTGTGAATGAAATGAATGGGTCATGCGACTCTATTTGCAATTGGGACATGGAAGATGGAACAATTTAGCAAGCGTAGTGCCCACAGTAGTTGGCCATTTGCATCTTGTGGTTGACTCTCCATAATCTTCATTTATTTTTCCTTCAAAACAGTTTTGTGGCTTGCTACCTTGTTGGAAAGCATGCTCTGGCTTAGAAAAGCCACTACATTAATCTATTTAGCTCAAAGGGGGGCGATGGGATCTCATAGGCAAGTACTGGAAGAGGCAACAGAGCCGGTGAATTGCACAGCCCTGCTGCAATTGCAACAATTGTAAGACGAGCAGGTTTTGAAATGCACTACTGAGATTTAGCCTGGGAAAGCTCCCCTAGTATTGAAAGTGCTTGCTCCTTTTCTGCGGTCGAGAAAAAATACCGAAGGTGCTATCCAAGAGAATATTTCTCAACAAGGTGTAACTTCATAAAGGTTAAACAGGATAGTTTCCCGCATAATTATTGTGATTTTCCCATTTTTTCCTAAAGAGGTAACAGCAACTGAAGGATGGAATCCATGGACACAAATTGCTTTTGATTCAATTTATTGCCATGTTTTCAGACTCTGTCTCCAGAAGCTATTAACAGTGCAATTCCCATTAGAGATGGAGACTGTAGGCTGGATACTGTTTGCTGCTTAGCAAATGTAGGGCTTAGAATGCTAACTGCCTTTTCTCCTTTTTCTGGATGAAAATTCATTATGTTGCATAGATTTTCTGCTTTTAGAATTTACAACATACTCATCACAGAGGGGCACACAGGAAGAAGGATAACTATGAGTCTTCATCCTATGGAGTTCGCACCAAGTTCCCCAGAAGGCCTTTCCCAGCGCTTGCCCCATTGAGATTCCCATTGGCCAGAGCGTCTGCTGATGGAGACCTTTCTCAGAGGTGGAGAAAGCAAATTAATTCCCATGGGACCAATGGCATTTTTCAGGCATTTCATTTGCATATCCTTAGATTTAATGATGGGTTGGAGGTGCAAAATTTCTTGGAAGAGGAGACCAGCACAGTTGCAAGGAAGGAGATGTTGCAAGGAAGGAGATGCAAGAAAGTTGCAAGGAAGGAGATGATTGTACAGCAAGCTGGGTAACAGACGCCTGGCTGGTATCCAACGGCAGAAGTTTCGCATGGCCGCCACACCCGTTGCAGCTGCCTCCTGGTGATGTGGTGGGAGTCCAAGGTATGGATGTCAGCCAAGCCATGGTTTGCATATTTACAAGGGTGCTAGATACATGTGCCAAAAAGGGGTACATACATGTGCCAAAAAAGATAAGCTCAGTACCATTGTTTGTTCGACTATCCTGCATGCTGGAGGTGGCCTTCTAGCTGTTGAGGAGCTTGGGCAGATGGAGGTCTTGCACCCATCCGGCTTGAGGGATCCTGTGGACAGATAGTGTGCCACCATGTGCATGGAGTGCTGGACTGGATGGCCCTTACATCTGATCCAGCAGGGCTTTCCTTATGATTTTATCTTCTTAGTCCCTCCCCTGTGCCTCTGGTCCACCCACACCCCCGGTGGGTTCACCGTATGGAATCAATAAGGTAGCTTTACTTACGTCTTCTTGAGCAGAACTCTTACTATGACTCCTGACAAGGCATGTCCACAACCATGCCAGGATTCTAATCATGCTCAAGTGCATGTGAATAGAAGCCCTTGCAATACAGTTGGCTCAATCTGGAAAGGTCTGAACCAATGGGGGACAGGCAGACACCCTGAGTTCGCCCTTGTTTGGGTAACTGCCTGAAGAGGTCGTAATTGTTGGTGGGCTGAGGAAGTGGAGCTTGGAAGGTAGTCCAGGTTCAGAGGGAGGCCTGGGATCTGTGAACTGAGGAACTTTTTTTATTTTAGGTTGTCATTCTGTTCCATCTCAAGCCAGTTTCCAATTCAGTTTCCAATGAGAAGCCTTAAAGGAAGTCAAAAGCATTTAAGGAAGTCAAAAGCAGATTTTCTTAGAAGGGCTTTGCACATCCCTAAGTGTGTATAGGTGACTTTGATCTACTATTTCAAATTTCTTAATGCTAGATTTTTCTATAATTTGATTTTCTTCTGAACAAAAATCTTTCTGTTTAATACCAATCAAAAGGCAAATGAATCTTTATCCTCATCTCCAGAATTGGATCTCTTTGGAATTATGGCTAGAAGTGACTTTAAGATGCCCTTCACTTAATCTTCCTGCCTCAGGGATTGACTGCATCTAAACCAGTATAAACAAATACTTGCCTAGCTGTGCTTAATCATATTTGCATTTCCAAACTTCACTGTCACACAAGCTTTCTCTTACCTCCTCTTGGCTTTATGTTGTAAGCTCTGGGTGTTATCTATTTTATGGTAATAGTCTTTGTTTCTGTCCTCTAAACTTTGCCTTGATTCAAACCCAGTTTGTCCAACCATGGGAGAGGACATTTTAAAACTGTAAAAATCACGTTTTCAAGTCCAGCAAGGGCACAAAACACCAGCCATCCTTTTCCCCAGTATTTTTGGAGGGTTTTCTCCCCTCTCCCCTCTTCTTTTTGCCCTCTGAGGTCTATTTGTGTTCAGGTTCTTAAGTGAGGACATGTGATGAAGCATCACATGCATTGATTACTTATTTATGTAATTCAATTTATATGCTGCCTTAGTAGCCATTGGCTCTCTGGGTGGTTTACAACAGCTCAGCGCCTGTTTTGATATTATCATTAGAAGAAAATTAGAATTCACACGAGAAATATACCCCTGAGAACACTTTCATAAATGTTGTGGAGGTAAGGGTAAAGAATGCTAAAACTTCCCTTAAGTTTTGAGAAAAGCTGGCCTTTATCAAGGAGTTTATTTAAGAATCAGGCTGGTAACATTTGCATTTTTATAAGTTCAAAGACTTGCCTAGTACGAAATCAAGAAATGTTAGAATAGAAACTGGGAAACATCCCATTTAATAGGAGTAATGAATACAAAGATGCTCCCATCGGATTTCACATTGCTTTATCATGTAGCAAAAGTGGACTTAGGCTGCTGACGGTCAGCCAGCACGCACGTGGCAAAGCCTCCATTGTGGCAACCAAAACCATTTTTATGTCACTTGGGCTATGGTAGATGAGTGGAAAACTCTCCCTGAGGGAGGGATTATGAGACATTTTATTTTCATTTTCATGGACCAGAAACTCTTGGTTTCTGACCTCCCACTTCAACTCTTTCCATCCCACGAAAAGCTGAGCCCATTCTAGATGGGACTCCTGAGCTAGTGCAAGGGACCCGGTGAAAAGAAGACATTCAGGAGGCCCCGAGAGTGTGTGGAGTACAGGTGGGTCTCTGTTGTGATGTGCCGCCAAGTCATCTCTGCCTCATGGTGTCCCTATGAGTGAGGGCCTCCAGACTGTCCGATCCATGCCAGGCCTGCTCAGCTCTTCTAAATTCCCAGCTGTGGCTTCCTTTATGGATCTAATCCATCTCATGTATGGAGGTGCGGTTCTAAAACTCCCACAAACAGTTATGCTTCCTTTGATGGAGGCTTTACAGTCAGCAGATAAATAAGGTTTCTTCACCTTCTATTCTTTCCCAGACAGTTGTTGGACCATTAAGTCCAATCAATGGCCTATTCAGTGTTCCTCTTTTTGATCGATTATAGCAGAAGAAATGTTAGCATGTCCTCCTTTGTGGTTCAATAGATATAGTAAATTACATTTGAATTCTTGGTGATATTTTCTGCAGGGATAGGGTGATGTCTTGCTCAGAACCGAAACAGCTCAGGATGGTGGGCTTTCTCAAATGAGCTGACAGGGCTTTAGGTAAAAGTGAATTTCAAGGCTTCTTGCTTGCAAGCCTTGAGTTCATGCTGGAAGTTGCAGATTGCCTACCGGACTGAAGTTCCTATGGTTACCTTTTCCTTTTGGATATGGATTTCAGAAAGAGCACCTGTGCAGGATAAAGATTTAACTCTTTCTCTTGATAGTTATGATATGGGTGTGATGTGTCTAAGCTGACTCCTTACTTTTCATGGCCTTTGGCTCTGTTTTTTACCCCTTCTCCTTGTGTGGGCAAGTCTGCCAGCTAAGGTGCCACTTGATACCTGTGGAGAAGTTGCTTTGCCACAGGCCACTTGTTTTGTCCTCCTTCATACGGTACTATTGTTGCCCAGAATGGTGGCAGTTTGTGCCTAAACTTCTCATCACGTACAGAAGGGTGGTAAAATCCTTGGGAGAACAGAGTAGCCGAGACCAGCTTAACCGATGCTTTGTGCACGTGTGGTGACAAGTAACCACTTGCTTGAAGTCACCTTCTCATAACTGCACCAAAGGGCACCAATGGGGACTCAGTGGAACAATGCTGCACTTGGAAGTACGGATGAATGAAATTGCAGGTAAGTAATCTGAGAAAAGTTGCTGTAAGATGTCAAGAATCCACTGCTACTGCTACTTATTGGCTTTTTATCCTGCCACATTAGCCAATAAAGCTCCATATGGTTGTTGCTGATGCTGAAATTTAACTGTCTGGAAGAGAGCTTCTTTCCATGGGAAGGGGCCTGCATGCATTCATTAAAAGACCTAAGAGTGCTAGCACATGTTTTCCTAGTCTCTTGGCCTGTCAAAACCAGACTTAGACCCTTTCCAAATTAGACTAGCCTATGGCAGTTCTTTCAGTCCTTCTTACCTCCTGGACACTGAGGAAATTATCCGTCTCAGTAGGGACTGGGCAAAAAAAATCTTCTACTGATTCAGTGATCCTTATTAGGCCAGGATTGGCTAAGGAGGATCGATGTGTATTTCTCAGAGTAGCAGACTCGGAAGAGACAGTGCTAAAGGCCATCAAGTCCAACTCAAGGACCCCATGGGTGCATCAAGCGAGAGAGTGCTCTGCTGGTCTTGGGTCTTCTGTTTGCTCTCCATTAGCTTGTCATTGTCTGTTTGCTCCAATGGCTTTCCAACCTGTGTGCTTCTGGATCCTGATCCATAGCCGATTGGAAAGCACTTCCTTATGGCATACATAGTGCAGGGTTCAGGTATTTTTTATGTTTTTATTTGCTGCTTTGTTGTTGTTGCTTGAAACATTGCTGCAAAGGTGTGCTCTCCCTTCTATGGCTTCTGTACACCTTTTTACTCCCCTCCGTACTGCATAGATAAACTTAACATTGAGGGCTGTGTGACTTGTTCCACATAAAACCTCCCTGCAAACCTCAGAGCCTTCCTTTTGGTCTTGCTACTGCTTGAAGTGCCAGGCTTAGAGCTTGCAATAGAAGGCCCTGGCTTGGTTGCTTATTTTGGAAGCTCTGAGAGGGTTCTGTAATGTCTGGGGAAGATAGAACGAGTGCTGGCAGTCCGTTGGATGTTGTTTGTCCACCGCCCAAAGTGCAGAGTCCGGGTAGCCTCTCAAGTCTCTTCACTCTAGACAGTTTTGAACTGGAGTGAAGCAGAGGCTTAGCATGAAATATAGTTTTCCATTCTAGATTATAATAGAAATTAATGCACTGAAGTACTTGCATATCTAAGGCTGAAATGGAAAAGCAAAGCTAAGCAAGACTCCATCATTATAAAAGTATAATTGGGTGGAGGTCATTGTAATACCTAAAAAATTGGAATGATTGCACCCAGCTTTACAAGCACTTGCAGGAAATAGTGACTTGGCGTACTTGGATATTCCAGGAAGATTGGTGAAGTCTGAAGAAAAAATAGCTGTTGAAAATGTAAATTAAAAAAAGAAAACACTCTCAAAATAAACATTAAAAAACTGATTGGTAACCATGTTTCCCCATTATTTCTGAAGAAAGTATAGCCTATGGTGAACACTGATGGTTTCTTATTTTTATTCTATTGCAGTTTGTATAATAGGATTTTTAAATTTATTTTAGAATATGGCTTATCAAGAGTCTGTGGGACCCCATTACAATGCACAGCTTCTGACGGTGTCTCTGCCCCGTGCCAGCACACCGTTCAGAAGAACTGGGGTGGCTTGCAAGAGACACGGTTGAAAGGAAAGGGGATGGCCTTGACCTGCCTCGCCTGTCTGGACACCTGGTCTGGTGTGCTCAGGCCAAAGGCCTCTGCCAGCAGCCACTTCTTTAGCCAGATTACATGAGAAGAAGAGAAGGGGGGAAGTGATGAGAGGATCCAGGAAGGAAGCTTTGCACAGGCTCTCCTGTCTCTCCGGGACCCTGCAGCTGGACACTCCCATACGTCTTGACCCCTGGAAAGTGAGCAAGTGCGGAGCGTGGCATACTTTCGTTCCTGGGCCTTCCTTCTCAAGCCATCTGGCTGGGTTGGTCAGCAAAGGCAGGAGCTCTTATCCTGTTCCAGGTCCACTTGTGGCAAGTACCTGATCCTGACAGGTGCTTCTTGGGCCATCTGGCCAGGTAGACAAAGCGAGAGAAGGCTAGTGAAAAATTAGACAAAATCACAATTCCTTTTCTCATACAGGCTCAGTGGTTCCAACCACTTAGGACATTTGAAGTGGGAGTTAGCATTGCTAAGGTGAAGTCAATCCAGCCATTACATATGCTGGCTGGACTATGGGCAATAGAAATGGAGGCTACCACGTAACTGGACAATCCAAGCACCAGTCTCTTAAGAACACCCCATGAAAAGATTCCCTCAGAGCTTTCTTGGGGCTTTCCTAAATAACATCCAAGTGGAAGGCAGATGCCTCCTCCCTCTCCCTCTCCCTCCATGCAATTTGCATTTCAGGCAAGTGTCCCTGCTGCCCTTTTGCTTAGAAAAGGGGGAAATCATCCTGCTACCACAACCCAGGGCAATAAGCAGCTCCAGCAGGCAAGCTTCCTTTAGTACCAGTGGGAAGTTTCCTTCCAGGGTTAGTCACTGACGGGTAAAGGGTGTTTTGGTTGGGCAGGCCAGGACTAATCTTACTTTCCTTGTACCCATGGGGACAATTCTTTCCACTCCCCACATCAGAGAATAGTCTTGGAAGGCAGGCTTCCCTCATTCTCAGGATGCCTCTCAAGGCAAATAGCTCCATGGTCAGAGTAGAAGAACAGCAGAAGGCACCTGTTTCCTGCTATAGCTTTGGCAACAATCCACCCCCAGCTGCACACAGAGGCTTCAATGATCTGTTAAAAACAACAACAAAATGGAAATAATATTTTTTGTGTCATGCCTCCATGTCGCAAACTCCCCAGAAGTCTTTGACTGAATTTTCATAACTGGGCAACCCATCATGAACGAAAAGCCATGGGGGGTTGTCATGGCACAGGAACCACAACTTCTTCTTACAAGGTGGCTTGTACATGGGGAAAAAGCCACCCTGACAGTTGTTCTAATGGTTGGACCATGGGTTGTCTCGTTGGCTGAACTCAGGTGCCCATCATGGGTACTGGAAAGTGGTGGACAAGCCTATTGGCAACAGCAACAAAACCCACTTGCTGCTCTGGCCAAGTTCTCCCAGGTCAGCACCAATGCCAGCAACCCCACAATGCCCAAGTGGCACTTTCAGGTTGCCATCACTTGCTTGGTGTCCCTTCTCGCACTGTGAGTTGGCTTTTAGCTTGCTGTGGCTCCCCACCCTTTCCCCCTCATTCCCCCTTGGAGATCAGGTGCATCCAATGATGGTCCCTTCAGAGTGCTCAAGTGGGAAAACATTTCTAGCCCCTCCAATGTGCCCCTTGGGCATTTTTAAGGGACTGTCATTATCAATTTGGAGATCATAGAATCATAGAATGGAAGAGTTGGAAGGGACCATGAAGACCATGAAACCCCTGCTGTTGCAGGACACCACGTGACACCATCCCACTCAGAGGGCTGTCCAAGTTCCTTTTGAATGTCTTCAATGTGGGAGCACTCACAATCCCTGGAAAAAAGGGTGGGGAATTAAAAATGCAGCAAGTGAAAAAAGGGCTTGTGGTCACGACAGAGAGACTAAACAAGCTACCACATTCCCTGGGATACCAACCAGAGAACTAGGAATGTAGGTGTGGGAAGACAAACCACAGTGAGCTTGATCATCCATCCAGTGCACCATGGATTGCTTCATGAACAATCAATTCTGTGTAGCTTTTTTTTAGGATGGATTATCATGATGTGTGAACCTGCTCTTTAGGAGAGAACGTTTCCTGGAAAACATGATTTCTGGATGGCAAAACAGATCTGGGCTCTTCTTATGCCAACAGGCTATTTTTAATAATTACTTGAATTATGTTCTCCTTTGTGTATACTTAATATTGCAACATGATATTAACCAGTTTCACATAACCAAAGAGATAATGACAGATATTCAAAAGATAAACAAACATACAAATGAAACAAAACCCTGAGTGCCACAATATTTGCATTTCTCATAATATTTATGGCAGTTCTTGGAACAAGAATAATGCTTACAAAAATGTTTATATTAGGGAAAACCCTCTTTGTGTGTGTTTGTTCATTAATTCATTAGGGGAAAGTATGCAAGGGTGCTTTCTCTCTACACACACACACACACACACATATAACAGATGCAATTTTTGCATGGCATTTTCCTTAATATGTTGTTTTATGTAGGGGTTGCCACAAGTGGGACATACACTGTGGCAAACCCTACATAAAATGACATACTAAGGAAAAAAGCATGCAAAAATTGCAGCTGTTCAGAAAATATACATACAGAAATATATGTTTATTAAGAATTTGTATGCTGACCTTAAAGAAAAACATTGTTTAAACATCTTTACCTCATCTATAAAGCTTAAGCCCCTCAGTTGTAAGACCTAATAACTATGACTTCTCACGCTGTTAGATATTAAGAACTCCCACACAGACAATCAAAGATAGCATATATTTATTACTCATCCACAGAAAAAAGACAGATTGTCTTATTAATGTTTTCACTGATGCTTTGAGAAAATTAGGCACATGGGTCTAATCAATTCTTAACTGATCACAATCATAAGTTGCCAGACATTAGTGATATCTTCAGGAAGAGGCCAAGTGGTTCAAGGCATGCCTGTAATGGTGAATTGAAAAACTCAGCTAGGTCTGGGTGCTTCCCAAAGCAGCCCACCCCAGGCCACCATGGGGCATCTTTTGCTGGTTCTGGACTGCCCACCTCCCACTCTGGAGCTCGGCCTCAAAAGCCCAGGGAAAGCGTGCGCTGATGCGAAGCAATGCGTAAGCACGCACACCTTGCAACATTGTGCGTCGTTCCCAGACTCGGGTCCCAGTTTCCTTCCCTCTTGGATCAACATGAGGTAGCGCTAACTTTGGTCTTTGGAACCTGCCTTTTGAAAAATGATTAAGAGAGTGTGTGTCTTATATGCACTGTGCATGTATGGCATAAATGGTTGCATGAACTTACGGCATATATTGGAATAGTTGATACTGAGCAGAGCATCGGCTTCCCATTTTTTAAACTAGCCCATCACTTGGAGGTTTGCTTGCTGCTGTAATTTGGCTGTTTGTGCAATCTTTATCGGTCAGGCTTACGTATCTCCTTTCAGGCTTTTCTCTTCAGACATCAATGATGAAATGGATCAAAAGTAATACCACTGCAAACAATAGCTGCATGTGAAATATTTACCTTATTCCAACTTGGACGTAGAAAGGAGAATTCTTGTCTGTGAGGAAGAGGCAAAGATGGCAAGCCACTGATGTCTTCAAATGAGTCTTCCTTTAGCTTTGAACTGCACACCTTATGTGCTACCTAAGTGGGTACTTGCAAACTTGTTCCTTCTTCCAGCCACCCTCTGTAAGAGGCTGCAGACTTGGCTCAGGGGGAAGGAACATTGTCCAGACACCCAGGTTGTGGAAGGGGGCTTGAGCTGGAATGTAATATGAATGAAAAAGGAGAATTCTTAGGTGCTCAAACATGTTCTGAGCATTAACCAAAAGGCTACATGTAGGTTAGCACTGACATGACATGTCTTGTATTCATGCTGGCTGCCTTAGGGGCAATTCCATAAAACCAGGGCACGATTTTGGCTCTTTCTCAAGTCTTGCTTGACCCATGACTCATAAGATGGTGACTTGGATGGATGCTCCATTTTACAGAAGTCTGATGCAAGCAATTCTGATGCATAAAAGGGTGGAGACCATATACAGTATATTGAGTTTCCACATCATAGTATCGTGTGAGCAACCAGATTCAGCCATTCAAGATCTGTTGCTCCCAGCATCCTTGCTCATGACAAGAACCGTCATATAGAGGGTTGAGTTCTGCTTCTCAACTCTCCTTTTCCCAGTGAAAGAACATGTGGTTCAAGTAACATCACGACAGTGCCATCCTGGAAGCTATTTTCTTTGACTTCTAAAGGTTCAAAGCCCTAAATAGCTTGGGGTCAGGCTATCTGAAGAAAAGCCTTGTCCCATATGGGACCCTGAGATTATCTTCAGGGGTCCTTCTCCCAGAGTGCTCTTCAAAGGAAGTGAGGCAGGTGGATACCAGGAAGAGAGCCTTTTGGATTGTGGCTCCCTGACTCTGGAATAAACTCCCCAAAGAGGTGTGCTTGGAATCTGCTTTGCACTCTTTTGCACACCAGGTGAAATCCTTTTTATTTTCCCAGCATTTTAACAGTTTCTCTTAAACTCTAGCTTTAATATTGATTGTTATTCTGCACCGCTGTTAAGCTTCCACACCGCTTCAGTTACAACTGCTGTGGTTTTGTTGTTGGGGAATAATTCATTGTTCATATGTTTTTAACTTTTGTCAGCCTCTCAACCACTATTGGGTGGTGGAAAATGAAATAAATAAACAAATAAGTTATGCACATTTTAAAAGCCTTGATTGAATGAATTCAAAATTTTGATCACATAGAAATTTGATAGTTTTCATAAAGTCACAAATTCCTGGACAGCCTTCTCTACTTAATGGAGTATAACAAGCCTGAGTAAAGATCACATCAGACAGTTTTGAAAGAGCATTTGAAAGAGTTCTCTCCTTAATAGACGTCCTTCTCATGGTTACATCAATAAATAACTTATTTATAATTTAAATCAATCCTAACTGCATTATTGTTACAGGAAACTTGTAGCTGAGTGCTAGCATTAAAGCAGGGGGCAGAAAAAAATGGATTATGTCTTTGTTAAAATCTTCAGGAAATGAGATGAAAAGCTTTGTTAGGTTCTTTAGGTGTGAATGATTCTGTGTTTGGAATCATATACTTAATTCTTTGATCAGTCCAAGTATGAACAGATCTGTAGCTTGTGGCTTCTTGATCTACTTTTCTTGTCTGCTCTGCTATGTGGCTGTTTTTTCTCATTTCTCCATCAACTCATTTGCTGCCCTTGGAAGTAATCTTAACCTCATTTGTGTGCTCCACCTATCAAATGAAACCTTAGGCAATATGCTGCATATATGCAAGTTACGCATTTTAGGATGTGAATGAGATTATATACTTGTGCTATTACCCTGCATATTATTGACTCCACCTGTATGTTATGCTGTACTCATCTGGATTGTGGCAGATTGAAATGATGATTGTGGCATCCTCTGTAGGGACCCACCTGAGCTAGACATCCATCCCAAGGACTGAGAGCTGCAATTCCAGCTCTCTGTTTTACGAGTCACTGTCAGAATAGATAACAGGACAACTGAAATACAGCAATGTGTAGAAGCAGTGCTAACAATATGAGTCTCTTAAGTCTAACCAGTGAGGGCTATGATAAAGGCATGCAGTTGATAGGAGGGGGAAAGTCCATGGATCTGAGGCAGAGCAAATACTCCATGTGCAGAAGATCTGATGTTGAGTCTCTAGGAATAGATCTCTTGGCAGCTTTTGATGATTTGCCAGAAAGGTTTAGCACAGGCAGACAACCTGTGGCCTTCAGAGGTGGTTGCACTGCTAGTTGGCCTCCCATGGTTTGTGCATTTTTATGCTGTGTATTACCTAAAATGTTGCCTAACAAAGTTGTGGTATGATGATGCCACAATTTTAGGACCTGCTCATGGAGCATTTTAGCAAAACATGTAAGAGGAAGTCCCCTTTCAATTCTCCATCAAACAAAAGTTGCTGAATGGCTTTAAGCTGTTACACTTATCGTCTGAGGCCTTCCTCTAGGTGCCATTCCCAAGCAAGGTTTGCAAGGGTCCCCTCAGTGGTTATCCCTGGAACAATCTCCAGTTGAGGAGCACCAAGCACTAAGATCTTGCTATCTGTTCAGCATCAGCTTAAAACCTCCCTCTGTCTCAGGCATTTGGCAGGATATGATAAAGCCTTTAATCAGGTCATTATCCTGATCCTAGGCCAGTGAGTGCCTTGGTTAAAGCTCAGATTTTCAAGAGTAATGAAGCAAGAAAAAAACATAGTTCACAGGTCAGTCCATGATATCCGTCATACCAGGCGTCCAGGTTCGTCAAGGGTGTCTGAAACAGTGGTCCAGGTGGGTAGCTGGAGGGCTAGAAACCAGTTAAGGCCAGCTGAATAAGGCAAAGCACAGAGCTGGAGCATTGTTGCGTGTAGCAGCAAGCTCAGTTCATCTGGGCTAACCTACAGCTGGTCCTAAATCAACACAGGTCAGTATGTTACTTTCAAGGGAAGCCCAGTACTGTGCTTTCCATTCAAATGTAGTTTGTTTTTGTTTGATTCTATGCTATTCCAAAGGGTAAATTGTCTCTGGCTTTGTTTTCTGCACTAGGAGAAGCCTAGGAATGGCCCTGGAAGATGAGGTTGCTCTTCCAAGGGAAACCTGTCAACTAAACCCAGCAGTTCCCTACATGGTTCCCACTGAGTTCACAGTCTCTTGTTCTTCTTCATTCAGTGACTCCTCCTCCAGGAAGGGCATAACAGTGATGGGATTTATTTTGTTGACTGTCAAAATGGTTTGGATATACATGCTTTCTGCTTCTGTGTTTGTACTTAAATGGTTTTAATGTTACATATCAGATTGTCTTTTTAAGATGTTTAGTCCACAAAGATTAAAAGAGTTTTGGCTATTGAATGATGTAAACATGGAATGTATGTATGAATAGATGCATTAAATGAGTCAAACCATTCCCTTCAGTCATCCCAATCTATAGTACCAGAGCTAAAGGAGCAGAATAAATATGACAGAGAAAATATATGCGACAGCACTTATGATCTGTTGTTTGTTAATTACAAGTTGATGCTCCTTATTAAAAGACACGCTACGTTTTCAGCACTGCAGCTGGGATTCCTGCAGACCTGGAGTAGATTTACTCTTCTCTCCATCCACTTCTGTGTCAGGCTAAAGCTAATTGCTGACTCACAGTTTACTATGCAGTATTAATACAATATATAAATAATGCATTTTGGCCGACATTTGTAGAGTTCAAGGGAAAACAACCCTCAAACTCCAGTTTGTTAATTGCATGCCAGGCAAACAGGTAGTGGTTGGTTGATTGGTAATTCATGACTTTTTAGCATTTTAATAACTTCTGTTGTGTTAGCTCTTTCGGAGTGGGCTCGACCACTTGGCAGTAAACAAAGCTGCAGAAATATGTGCTGCTCCTTTCCGTTTGTAAAGGCCTGACTGAGGGTGACTTACAGGTTTTGTTTTCTAGGTCAGGTGGTCTGCTTAAGTAGTCGTTCCCCCAGGCTATTGTCCCCGATTTGACACAGCAAGAAAGACGGGGGGGGGGGGGGGCACTGGATTGCAAGGTGTTGAAATTGTTACCCCAAACAATGGTTAACCCCAAAATGTATCAGCTGCCATTGCTGCTGCTGTCATTTAGGTGACAGGGAAACATTTATGTTTCCCTAGCTATTTTCCATAGATTTCTGCTGATTTCCTGTAATCCTGTACATGTTTGTTTACAGATAAATCCTGTTGAAGTAATTGGGACTTACTTTGAGTAACAAGTGATCTAGGAAGTCACAAATAAATAAATAAATAAATGTTGTTGTTGTTGTTCAGTTGCAAAGTCATGTCCGATTCTTCATGAACAACATGAACAACCCCATGAACAATATTCCTCCAGGCTCTCCTGTCCTCCACCATCCCTCAGAGTCCACCCAAGCCCACACCCACTGCCCCAGGGACTCCCATCTGGCCACCTCATCCTCTGCCATCCCCTTCTCCTTTTGCTTTCAATCGTTTCCAGCATCAGGGTCTTTTCCAATGAGCCCTTCCTTCCTTCTCATTACATAGCCAAAGTATTTGAGCTTCCGCTTTAGTACCTGTTTTAATAGGTTCCAAATATCTCCAAATATATTATTTTTCTCTGTGCATTTGCTTTTGCTGTGTCCAACTGTGAAATCTGATATGATGGGTAGGATAAATAAATATTGATCGGGTAGCCACTAGCAATTCTTCTTCCACATCCACCAGCAGCTGCACCTCTTTCTTTCAACCCCACCCAGATTTGTAGGAAGGAAGAAGTACCATCAGACATATAATTTTGTTTATGGTGATCTAGTTTCCTTTCTCTATTTGTTATAAAGATTATACATTTAAAGATAACGTTTAATGCTATGCTTTGCTTTCTCCAGCTAATCAGTTGATTCTAATTTTCTTTGACGTAGGCAGAGATCAAGCTCAAATACCATAATTGTTGCCTGCTTGGGGGTGAGCGAAGCACTTTGATTGGATTTGCTGGTTTAGAGAAAAAGTCCGAGGGAAAACAAGAAAAGAAGAGCTTGTTCGGCAAAACAAACTCACAAAACCTAGGAAGGGAAATGGTAGACTGAGAGATATCAGCCGCCTCTTTTGTAGATATTCTTTGACAGAAAAGGAAAGGTCAACGAGCAGTCGAGAAAATGGCATCACATTTTGTAAGCTCACTTAGACCTGGCCTGAGGACAATGACTTCTTGGATGGCAGCCTTTTCAGACCATCTTGCAGACTCCACAGCTCTGCTGGATAAAGCTACATCTTTCCACCCGCACACTTTATTCAGCCTTTCTTGTAAACCTTGGTTTTATTCTGAGCAGTTGAGTATAATTGTGCAGTGCAGGGTAAATGAATGTGACTTGCTATGATCATATTCATGGAATATAAAAGGTAAGTGTTATAGAATGAAGTTTCTGAGACACCTTCAGTGCAGGAAATTCTCAGGCTGACTATAATTACTGAACAGAGAAAGGAGCAAGAAGTTTGTTAATTCTCACATCTCCAAAGCAACTTCTTGTGCCTTTGTCATCTTCAGATTTTCTCCCACTGGAATGCTCAGATTCCAACTCATGTGTCTTGGAATGTGTCTTCAGACTTTTTGTTCTAAAGAAATGAGTTTGACAAAATCTTTGCTTCTGGCTTGTTACAGCACTTGGAGGACCAAAACATGGGATCATGGTTTCGTATCTCCAGACTCCGCTAATACAGCAGTGGCTTGGCTTGGAAGTTTGCAGATGTTTGGTGGTATGGCCTGAATTATAGCTGAAATGGAATGGGGTAAGCAAAATGCAGAGGGTGACAGCTACAAGAAAGAGACTGGGTGGAAAATTAAAGCAAGACAGAGGAGATGAGAAGTCAGTGGGGCTTCCCCAGGAACGTAGCAGCAGAAGCAGAATGAGAGAGGGAAAAAAGGGCAAGATAGAGTACTTGATTGGCAGAGAAATGGGAAATGGAGGGAATCATTGGGAAGGGGAAGAGCAAAAGAAAATGAGGACACAGTTGCATTCTTGATGAAGGGGCAGTCTCCAAAACTAGAAACACAAAGAAGTCAACACTCAATCTGCTGTAGATAACCACAAAATAACTGTAGCACCAAAAAATGGAAAAGCAAAATTCCACTGCAGTTCTAGTAATGCATAATAATGCAATAGAACCAGCAAAATTTGCAAGGAACTACAGATGCCAGCATGAGACAGAACCTGCAATGCAACTTCAGCCACAATTTGTGCTTACGGTTGGAATCAGTGCAGTGAAGGGCCACTAGGATGGTGGCCGGTTTGCAGGGTAAGTCATATGAGGAGAGACTGAGGGAGCTGGGTCTTCTCAGCCTGGAGAGGAGGAGACTCAGAGGGGACCTTTTGCGACTTACAGGTATGTAAGGGGGTGCCACACAGAGGTGGGTCATGACCTTTTCCCCCCTGCAATGTAGGGAAGGGTGTGTTCCAGTGGAGTAAATCTCAGGGAACTAAGATTTAGGGTGGATTCCAGGAAGCACTTCCTGACATTTTGGACCCCAAGGGTATGGAATGGGCTTCCACAGGAAGTGGTTGAAGCCTCATTGGTGAGGGTATTCAAGGACAGACTGGACATGCACATGGTCGGCTGGAGCTGGGGGTCAGACTAGATGGCCCAGGAGACCCCTTCTGACTCACTCTGTTTCTATGTTTCTATGTGTATAAAAAAGTATCAGGGAAAGTCTGGAGTCTTCAGACCTTGCAGGTTTTTTCTGTTTATAGTGATGGAGTATGACAGATCTCTGATGCCATTCTATTCTAGAGGTGTGGAGTCACTGTGGAAAAGGATTCATGTTGTGTATTTACCCATCTAACTGCCCCAACAGTTTGACAAGCAAGATGGGATTCTGTGGTCGACATGCAGAATAGCTGATGTGGGTGCAAGGGATATTTCAGGTTTAAAGCTGAACTCCCAGCAAACTTTGGCAGCTCCTTCTGTTACATACTATCTGTGGAACTGTGCTAAGAAGAGAGTGTAGCCATGAATGTCACTTATGTTTGGAAAATCAGTTTCAGCATCATCACCGAAATGGAATATGTAAGGTAAAAAAAAAGAAAAAGGCATGCAGCCAACAATTCAGATGGAAGAGCATTAAAAAATGAAAGACATAAATATTGCTTCTCCATCTAGCATTTGCCAAACAAAGTGTAATGATCCGTCACACCATTATCACGGCAGAGATGTCCCAGGGGAAATCTGGGCATGCCATCCGCCTGACAACATGCTGCTCGAGTCCCCGGCGTGTCTGTGGCAATTTCCTGGAAGGCTGCCCCTGCCGCACCGAGAACAGGGCTTTTTGTTGCAGCGTGTCCGGCAGCAGGATCAACTATGCAGCAAATCAAACGAAATTGAGTTTGAGGAAATTATACAGCGTCGTGTGTGTGTTGCTCTCTTACCTTGTCTAAAATAGTGCAGGTTTATTACCTGACTTAGAATGGGGCCTTTGATTTCTGCATGTTTTCTCTTGTTCCCCCATGATTTTTGAATTACTAGGTTGCATTGATCTTCTTCTGAGCTTCTTTGCCAAGAATTCCTGGGTCAGGGTAGAGCAACCGATCTGGTGGAATGCTCAATTTCTTTTCCAATAAATTTCCATTTTACTCGCTGTTCTTTTACCCTGAATTCCTGCTACCTGTCCTATAGCATTTTCTTTTTCATATGGTTTCCCAGTGTCTGCGTTACAGGTCCTCCCCTGGGACACATTTAACAGCAACCCTGCAAACCTACAGAGTTGACAGTAAATATACGCAAGCAGGTAACCTGACAATCTAGTTTGCAGTTTAGAATCTTAAAGATTCTTAAACGCTGCCTGGTTTCCTTTGCTGTTCTCACAAATGTAGAGTTGTCCTATTGACTATCTTTGAGGCTGAGTTTGGAGGGGCGAATGGCAGATTGTTTATCACCTCAAGCAGCCTGTAAATCCGGTTTAAAACTGATGTGGTAGCAACATATTTTTGAACTCCATGGAAAATATTGTGGGCAGGGGAAGGGAAAGTCCTCCAGATGCACTTGGGAATCATGATAAAAGAAATCATATTATTTTCTGTCTGTCCCTTTCAAAATAACCGCTGCAGGATATAACTTACCTGAAAGAGCATCTTAGAGTGGACATTCGTCGCTTTGTCGTGCAGTTCATTGCAACAAGGCAAACTTTTGCATGGTCAGCATTTGCTCAGGCTGCTGGCAGATACAAAAGGTATAATTTTAGCTGCTTGAAGCAGCAAAGATTGACATGAAGTCTAGAAGTTGGGAGCTGATTCTCTCTCTTTTGGGAGGGTTTCCTTCTTCATCGGGTCTGTAGCACACAGCAGCTAATTTCCAAGGTAAACACCCTTGGAAATCAGCTCGCACAACCACAGGCTAGCTGATCTCTTGTCTTTCATCCATTGAGTTGCTCTAAGTGTTTATATATATAGATTTTATATATATATATAATCTCAGACATGAGCACTGCCTCTCTGGGAAGCTTTGAAATTCATCTGAAATATACCCTGCTGCTGGGACTTTAAAGGGCAGCTGGAAACCAAGATCTTGGTTTCACCAAATGCGTAGGTGATGACAGGGAAATCAGACAATTCAGAAATAATAGCAGAGGAGCTGAGTACAGGCAACTGCAGAAGAAGAGAGAAGATTTTAAACTTAATGCATAATATTCAGCCCTATTGAGGTTGTTTTCAGCCATGCTACCTTCTTCACTAAAATGATTTTCTGTAGAGAGTGAGTTGATTTCTGTCTTACTTGTAGAGATTAATTTTAAGGGATGCCAAGAAAATATTGATTTTTAATGCTCCCTAAATATCTGAGTTTGAAATTCTTTCTTAGTGTCAGAATTGCTCCCCTCTTCCTACTGCATGGGCATGATAACACTGTCCAGTCTTAAAATGTTGCTGTAAAAGTCATTTTGTTAATATACGCAAAGCATCTGTGATTAATTGTAAACTGCCCAGACTGCTTAGGCTATTGGTGGTGTATAAATGACCTGAAATAAATGAATGAATGAATAAATAAATGTGCTCTGAACTTCTATTACTATTACATTTGTTGCAAAGATTGTTATGGTGTATCATGTAAAAACAGAGAAAATGGGATTTTTTACTTCAGAAATACTTGGTTTACCCATAGGCAAATTGAATAATAGGGTAATTGGTTTTTTAAAGTCTCATAGAATCAATTAATTAAAATGTCAGGTGCAGTTTTATGAAAATCCAGATAGAAAAAGCCTGTAACTCCCAGCATGCCTCAGTTACCATAGCTTCCCAGGTCATGCTGGGAGATAAAGGTTTTGAGGGGCGCAACTTGCATAGCACCGTGCCTTCAATCAGTCTGTGGTTTGCTTATATTATGCTACACGCAGGAGGTGACAGTGGATCAAATGCAGCGGACTTGCTTTAGCGATGCTGTAATCAGCCATGGTGATTCTAGGAGCAGAACCCCCAAAACATCTCCATGAGGCTGCCACGCCGAACGCCATGCTTCATCACTAGGGGTGGGGGGCAGGTGGGAGCAGGGTGAGGAAACTGCATGGCTTGCTCATTGCTTGGTTTGGCAAACTCCTCCTGAATTTCCCAGGTAGCTTCCTTCTGGAAGTGGCTGAATTTGATTGAATCACTTAACATTTCATTACAAAAGCACCTCCCCCCTTTGAGGAACCTTCCAGTTCTTATATCCTAATTTCTCTCTCTCTCTCAGTTTTTTATTTGTGTTTGTTTATCAACACTGATGAATTATGTCAAGGTCTGTTTCAATTTTAAAGTTGACTATTGTGCAGAAAGTGTTTCCGGAGATGGTCTTGGAATAAAAGGACCATCTTTTCCCTTCCACTGCTACAGAATATGGTCTTAGTAGCACAGGTGTAAGAGAAGGCTTGTTGGTTGACTTCCAGAATTTGCTCAGAAGAAGCACTTTTGCTCTCTATACTACTTTAGCATTCTCACACTGGAGTCCTTCTTACATTTCTAGAGTATTTACATCATTAGGGTATAACTGAAGCAGAAAAATTATTACTTTGCTTGTCTCTGGAGGCTTCCTGATGTCCAAGTAATCCAAAAAGACATCTTAAATACAACTGTTGCTGTTCTTATCCAGTTTTTGATTAATTTGGAAATGTTCTTAAGCCAGTCAGCCACCATGCCTTACCCTTAGCTCAAAATGAAATGCTCCTACCACAGTAGCTTCCAGGCTGCACTTATTAAAATTCAGCATTTGACTTTGACAGTCTGCCTGATTTTTCCATGGGGGTTCACTTGCCTCTTCCTTAAGATCATGCTGGTTTTAAATACTTCAAACACTCTGGCACATATTCTTCACTGAACCAGCTTCTTCAGAGTGCTCAACCATCCCCTGTCTGGAAGATGCAGAGACCACTTCATTCCCAAGGGTGTCTGAATTATATTTCATCTTCAGAGCTCTGATTGTGAACAAGGAAGCGGGGAGATGAGGAAGTCTGTTTGTAGCTCTGATAATTTTTCTTTAGTCCATGAAATTCAGAAATGCTGATTGTCAAGAACACATGCTTTTATCCTGGGCATATGTGCACAATGCATCAAGAGTTAAGGCACCCCTTGAAGGGATTCTGAAAACTGTGATTCTCTGAGGAAAGGTAAACAAGGTAATCTGACAAGATCAGTTTGGGGCTTGATTCTGAGGCGACAGGCTTCTCTACATGAGGGATTGCACGCATGGCTTTCCTGAGATGGCTGCTTCCATTTCATTCCAGAAAATCTTTACACAGCTTTCCCTCCCTTGGAGTTTGTATTTCTCTGCTTTGCTAAATATTCTGATCATCAGCCACAAGCTGGCACTCCGGTAGAGCTGTAGCATAGCAGATTTGCAACTGTTCAGGAGGTTTTTGTTCTGGCATGCAATTTTTAAAAGGACTTCTGTCACTCTAAAACCAAACAAGTTTAGTGTCATGACTGAACTTGGCCACCTCACTACTTACTCTTAATTCCAGATCATTTAGGAATAAGTAGAAAAGCACCGGTCCCAATACAGAACCCTGATTTCATCTCTCCATTTGGAGAAGGTGCCATTTATTTCCCCCCTCTGTGCTTTGTTCTTTAACCAGGTAGTGATCCGTAAGAGGGACCTCCTACCATTCTATTCTACGGCTGCTTAGTTTGCTCAGGAGCCATTGGCGAGGGACTTGCCAAAAGTCTTTCGGAAGTCCAAGTAAACAATGTCAAATGGATCGCCCTGTCTACATGCTTATTAGAACTTCAACCTGTTCATGAGACAAGGCTTTCCCTTGTGGAAGCCATGCTTATTTTTTTCAGCAGTGCTTGTCCCCCTGTATGCTTACTGATCCTTTCTTTGATAATGATTTCAAGCAGCTTACCCAGAGACTGAAATTTTGACAGCTAGTTTTTGAGCCTTTGTGCAAAGGTGAGTTGCATCTTTCCACCTTCCTGTGTACCTGGAGTCCTGGGAAATGGTAGAAAAGTGAGAGGATTCTGGCAGGACTGAGGCCCAGGCTGCTGCACCTGAGGATATTGGTGCAAAGGTATAACCTGGTTGGAAGCAAAGTTTGCACTTGCCTTCTGTGTCTCCTGAGGGCTGTCAAGACAAAACCAGACTAAGAAATAAAGCAGATGTCTGTTGGATATGCCCCAGGGCACTGCTAATGCAAGCAAAACTGCATTTCTGCAAGTCCATTAGAATTTGAAAAAGGCAAAACCAGTGAGCACCTTTGGGGCAATGCTGGTGTGGATGATGGGCTGACACACCTGTGGCAGCCCCTTCAATGTTTCTCTTTTGCTAGCTGAGATCCTGAAACATGATCTCTGGAAAAGGGGGAGGGATAAAATGTGGAAAAGAGGGAATGCTAAAGAGTTAGTGATCATTGTGGGGAAGACGGGTAAATGGGTCCTGTTACCTTCTATCCTAGGAGGCCCACAGAAGCACTAAGGGAAGGAATAGGGGAAAGCAATGCAGTGAATGGGTAAGTTGATCTCCTTTTCCGGTTTGCATTATCCAACCTTAGGTAGCAATTCTGAACAATAGGCAGAACCAGCTTTCTATTAACACATGCTTGAAAATAATTTCCTGCCTGTTCCTCACTGAAATCTCCAGAGTGTGTGGGGAAAGTGGCATCTAGAATTAGTCTGGTAGGGACGGTTCATTTGCAAAAGCTTGGATTGGAATGACATGGGTACCAATTCTGCTTTTTCATACATCAGGTTCCAGTCCTGGGGGAAAATGGTCCTGTGGAGGTACACAAAATGCGGAACAGTCTTGGAAGGAGCCAACAGTAGCAGTTGCCCAGTGCGCTGCGGTTGGCTGAAAGGGAAGCTCTTTCCATTTGACACTGCTGTGAGTTAACACCCTGAAGCACAATTAAGCAGTAGTTACTTAACTGTTTGCTCTTGCAGAAAAGCCCTGAATAAAATTACCCATGGACTAGTTTACTCAAAAGGTAAAGAATGAGAGTATTGCTATGAATGCATACAAGAATAGTGTCAGAACAGAAATGTTTCCTTGAACCTGGGTAATATGATTGAGGTTTCTTTCCCCATTTAATTGGTTTATTGCCTGGCATAAGCTTGTCAGACAACCAGCATTTGGCACACAGACGCTGCTTCCTGCTCTCCACCCAAGCTCTTCTCCCACCTTAACCAGGCTCAGCAACTTACTGGCAGCATCCTTAACTTGCAGGATTGTTGTGAGCATAAAACGGACAGGATGAGGACCATGCTAGCAAGTGGGGAGGGGGAAGAGGGACTGAAATGCAACAATGAAACTTGGGTTGGTTTGCAGGCCCCTCATCAGTCTCTGCCCCAGGCTTGGGCTGCAATGGCATCATTCTGCACATTTTATAGTGGGCTGAAGAACTTATACTCAGGGTAGGAAATTGGGGTTTTCGTTGTCAGAGCTAGTGCTACACGCAAAGGTTTTCTTTTAAAACCTTTCCCCCGTCCTTCCTTCCCCCCTTCCCCCCTTCCTCCCCTCTTCCTGCATTTTTTATTTTTTGTTTCTGACACTGCTTTTGACAGCAGGAGTCACAATCCTCCTATCCCATAATACATCCTATCTCATAATATATTTGAGGAAGAATGTTACATGGTGGGAAAGAATTAAAAGCAAGTTAGGAAGGAAAACAAATTTTAATAGGGGAAAAATCACGAAGTTCTCTGCACACTTTTCTCTTCTCCCCTTTTGGCTCTCCACCCAACTCCAGCTGTGCTGGCAAAGTGATTTGGAGAATGATCAGCCACCACAAATGCTCATGTGTCTCCTTCCGGCAATCATCTAAAGGTATGTTTTAAAATGAGGTCAGCAGAAGGTGGATCAAGATCTCCTGGTATTTTGCTGCAGATTACAGAAGACATGTTTCCTTATTGTTCAACAAAAGTCTCTCTTGAAAACTCTCCTAACTGATGGAGTTTTCCAGGTTTGGTTCCCTATTAATGGTAGCTACTGGGAGCTTCCTAGTTCTAGCAGTAATTGTGTTTTATTTGCTAATGGACACTGGTTAAGCATACATGAAAGTCTGCAGCTTCATACTCAGACACTCTACAGTAGCCTTACCCATCTGCTGCCCTTCAGATGTGCTGAACTGCAATACCCAGGACTGTAGGAATTGTAGAAAGTGATGGGAATTGCAGTTCAACACATCTGAAGGGCTGTAAGCTGTGGAAGGCTACTTTTGGGGGTGCTGTGCCCATATGAGGACTTCCAGGCAAACTGTACCCTGAGATGTTCCAACTCAGTCATTTCTAGGTGCCTTCTGTGCAACTGCCTCTTGGGCTGATTCCAGGTTGTGGGTGGGTTGTTGTCCATGCCAGCAACCCACCCTTACTGCATTTGGATCACACAATAAACTGCAGTGGCTTGAATATGCAAAATGGCCGTTGGCACACCCTGCAACAAACTGTGCCTTAAACAAGCCACCCCTGGGACAGTGGGAACTGGGTCTCAGTCTCGTTCCAAATGTGCAGGCTTCATAAATGTAAGGATTACAACATTCCTCAACTGGGGGTAGGAAAAGCCATCCCAGTGTGATAATTACTGTCTATTAAGAGCCATCACTCTGTTGTTGAGTTCCCATGACAACTTGGCCTGTTGACCCATTTTGTTTTTGTTTAATGCAGTCATCCTGGATCTATTAAGCCTGTCCTATAAAGTCACTGCTCTTAGAATTATAGAACCATGAAGTTGGACATGCTCCTTGGAGCACGTCCAACAACTCCCTTTCCCAGAGCATTATGTTGCCACGATCATTCCCTGATTGTCCTAACTCTGGCTAAGAAGGAGCCAGTATTCAGCTTGGTATACCTTCCCCACAGTGTAACAACAAGGTGCTACTATTTCATGACTAGTGGTAATTAGCTCCACACTGCAGATGTGAAATTGCAGACTACAACAATTGAAAGTGGGACATCGTGGGAGGTGGAGAATAGTCTGATGCCAAGTCATCAACGTTAAGTAAGTAGTGAAATGAAGAAAGAAAAGTATCTGGGCTCCTGAAGATGATCTAATAGGCCAAGGTACAACTGTTGGCAAACTCATTTTAATGCCAAGTGTTGTACGCAGAAGAATAAAAGATTAAGATAAAAAGAAATCCCCTTCCATTTTTTTCTTTCCCTCCTTTTTCTTCAGTGCTAAGAAATGTTGCTGAATAGCTGTAGGCCCATTGACTTCTGTGGAACTTACTTCCACATGTTCATACTTGGGAAGGCAGCATCTTGGTGCAATTAATTAGATTGCAAAGGTTCTTTTCGAATAGGAATGTGGGCCGGTTACCGGGTCAAAGGGTCCTCCATGGCCTTGACTGAGAACTCCAGGGGTACCTTGACCACTTCCACCCCCTTTGATCTTCCTGCTCACTGTTGCTAGCAATGAGTCATTATGCCAAGTATGTGGATCTGCTGACCCCAAGCCAGCATCAGACGGGGCCGAAAGAGCCGTGGACCCCACATTTATATCCAAAGATGCTCAATTGCCTTGAGAGGGGCTTAGATATCACCCGCCTGGATCTGGGATTTCTAACCTCTCCCCATCTCTCTAACTTTCTGCACAAAGAAAATTTAAAATGCTGAACTCAACAGCCTCACAAAACCACCTTCTGCTCTGGTTGGTGCAAGACAGTGGGACTTGGCCTGGGGAAATACAGCCACTGCTTTGCTCCTGCAGGATGAGATTCACAATAGGTACTTAAGCAAATTCTGCACAATGCGTGGCCCAGCTCAGCTCAGCTCACTGGGTATATTTTGTGGGCCACAAGCCCTCTGCTAGTTCCTTCAGTTTTCTACTTTTCAGGGAGGTGGAGAGTAGCAACAGTGTTTGCTTGGTCACCGGATGCATGCATGGTCTTTTGACAGCCAACTGTCATTAGTGTAGACTTAGATGTCTTTAGGATCCCAAGAATAAATGACACTGATAGGCAGTTACAGCCTTGTCTAGGATAATTGATCGGCTTGTAAACCTAGTCAGCGATAAGCAATTAAAATGTTATCATTTAAGTCTTTCAAAGTTAGCATAGTGCTACCAACAGAAGTTGCATGTTCGGCTAGCAATTACACTGTCTGACCCGTGTTAAGCATCTTGGCAGCAAACCACTTAAAGCAGCATTGCAGGGAGTCATCAGTGGTAGCTACGAAGCATTTCCTTAATCAAAATGTATTTCAATGAACAAAGTTGCTTGTTTGCTTGCGTTAAGGATATACTACTATAATGCTGGTACTCAGATAAATCAATTAGCTCTTAATTAAGATCTAATTCAACCTCATTTGTGTGGAATGAGCAATTCCTTGTGGACCCAACGGTCTTGTAAAGTTTCTCATGATCACGTTCCCCACCATGTTAAAGTTCTGGCTCCAATTTCTGCAACGTTCTGTATTCACAGAGGCATTTGCTCCAAGTTGCCATTTCATACATTTATGTGAACATGAATATTGTTAGCTTCGAGTGTATGAAGTGCTGCATTTAGCTCAGGTTAGAGTGAATTGTGAGGTGCATTGTGTGTCGACTGTTTTGCCTGCACTCCATCTGCACGCCAAAGTTATTAACAAGCAGGGAGTGCTTTGCTCTTAGTCAGTCTTCTCGCTCGCTCGCTTATTTACAGAGCTGGCATAGCATGCTGGTCTGGACGATGAGTTTTCAGCCTCTAATTCAAATCCAATCCGCAGCACCTCCCGTTTGGAGACTTAAGCAAACCCCTCCATTGTGCTTCCTCCCGGATGGGTCACCAGATTAATGCCCAACCATGCAGGATTACGGTAACGATTATGGTTAGAATTTGTGAGAAATATGATAAATTCTTGACTTGTGCTCTCAAACTGCGCCTTGTGGTTTCATGCCTTCCAGTAATTCACCTGACAGCAGAAGCTACATTTATTCAGATTGTCTGACAAAAGGACACATGTAAGCTCAGTGCAGATTTCATTAAACAACATTTTAAGTTTCCAACAGCTGGATTTTTTTAAAAAAAATCCTTAGTAGGCCCTACTCTGCATTCCATTCCCTTAAGGCCTTTTTTTGGGGGGGGGAGAGAGAGATGGGGTGTGTGTCCTACTGTTTGCTTCCCCCAAACAGTTTGGAAGTCAAATAACACATTAATGTTAGAGCTGAGCTGGTCTTTGTTAGACGTGAGTTAAAAACCCAATACATAAGTCAAATTATATTGATCTTGTTTGTCATTCTTCAGATGTTCCTCAGGAGAAAGTGCTGCTGACCAAATGGAACTTTCCAGGTGCAATCCATCTTTCCTTTGCTCTTATCACATAAGGCAGATGAGGAATTTGGCATCCAGAGCGAAGACAGCACGGGGCATTTACAAAAAAGGTCATGCATTCATTTTAACAGAATAAGACTAGTAGGACTGCAGGATCAGGTTTCAAAGATATATTGCCTTAGGGTGATCTGCACTAGAGCCCCTTCTCTCTATCAGGGAGTGCTGTCAGGTGTTTTATGCATGACACATTTGCCGCTCTTGGGATACTTGCTAATGAGTGTGTATGGTTTCCGCTGCGGAAAATGCACCCCCAAGTGCAACTGCAGGAGTTGCAAATCGGGCGTGTGCCTGGAAGTGCCCCTTATATGCTGCGTCAATTAAGCAGTGTGCAAATGCAAATGAGAAAGTGACTGAAGAGTGTAGAATTGCTATTCTTACCTTTAATTGACTGCTCCTGTCCCTTCACAAAAAATTATGGAGAAGGAGATGCCTACAGAAAAATGCTGCTTCCTGCTGTCCTCCCACCTCTAAAGGGGTGCAGCTCATGGGATCAGTACCCTTATTCTCCTTCACCCAAAAGTCATTCTTGAAAGCAACTGTAGTCCTCTCCTGTGTTTACTTTCTGAAGAGTAAAAACCATGGAAGATAATGGCATGTACTTCTGAGTGAGCACCATGGAAGATAATGTGCTTCACTTCTGGGTAAGATAATGTGATTTACTTCCAGTCACACAAGTAACTGTTCTATCATGAAAGGGGGTGGAACAGCATTGAATTTCCTCTCTGGTTCACTGGACAATCCAGAGAGAGCAATTCTGGGGAGGAAGGAGTGAAGGAAGTGGGAAAGTAATGGAAAGATGCTTGGACTTATTCCTTCTCCAAGTTTTTGACTTTTTGCTGAAGCCTGACATGACACTTCCTCTTGAAGTCCCATTCTTTACCAAACACGGGCTTTTAAGAGGTGAGTTTTGAATAAGCCAGACTGAGCAGCTGGATAGGATTGCATCGTTGGATGCACATCGCTTACAATCCAGAAGATGCTATAGGTGATATTACGAGGTTCATGCCTGAAGTCTTGAAAGATACTTATTAAGGTTTTTAGGGGAATAAGCACTAGCACTGTGTGGAAGTTCCAATACCTGCATTGGAGGATCCTTCATCTCTTTCTCCATAGCTTCTCTCCTCTAGTGTTTCCTTTTGAGTTCTACGCAAATGTAATATGAGATCTGAGGTTATAGGACTCTGGTATATGCCTTTTCGTCTGAGCTGTGTGATCCCCCTGAGTTGATATGCTGATGGCACGTTGCAACGAGGCACTGTGTTGGGTGAGGACAGTATCTCCTATGCCTTGCTATGGGGACGTGGAGGGCAAGTGTCCTTTTCTCTTATTGAAGTCAATAGGAAAAGGAGTCTTTGCATCATATCTGGGTCTGGTGTAAAGTTGCACCATTGAAGTATTGAGGAATATCGGGAGCAGAGGATGTTTGCTCCTCCCCGCGTGCCTACTTCTCACCCACGATGGCTTGGCCATCCTTCTGGCTCATTCTACCTCAATCATGGCAATGGCGCATCTGTTGGGCGCCTGACATTCCACTGGCATTAGCAGGGCTTCCATGTTGCTCCTTAGCAGGATGATTTCCCATTGCACTTTGGACGATGCATTCCAAAATATAACCCAGGGAAAGAATCATTTCAGAGTAATGATGTAATGCCCCACTTAAGATTCTCATCAGTAATGAAAATGAGCCATAAAAAGACCAGCTTTCTCATATTTTCTGAGCCATCCAGTTATGAACAACAGTTTATGAATGCATGGCTTTTCTACTTAAACTATTTAGTCCTAAATTGTTGTAACTTTCCAGATATGGCATCATTAAAACAAACCTTTCTGCAACAGGGAATAATCTCTGTTCCCCTGCTCAAAGGCCACGCAGAAGGAAAATAGCTGAAACACATTGTTTAAAAATATCTAACTCCATAGAAAATGTGATGCTGGGGAATGACCTGGTTTCTTTCCTAAATAGTGCTGGAACCTCGCAAAGACATATCAGGATTGTCTTAGGAGAGCCTCAAGTTGTGAAAGGTTTAATTGGGAAGAAAGCGGGCCACGCAAGATTGTGGTCTCCCCACAGTGACCTCCACGCTCTTGCAGTGATGCTTAGATTTTTGCAGCGCGTGGAGTGCGGTATCCCAGCCTGCACTTGCAATGTGGAGTGGTGAGTCTTGCTGAGACCATTGCCAGCTCATTGGAGGTAATTGTTTTGATGGCTGATAGCTCAGGGACGATATCACGGTAGCGTTCTCTTGAATGCCAAATGCTAGGGACAAACTTTCTGAGCATGTGTTTCCTACTTGCAAGATTCTAAGAGGAAAGAATGTTGCCAGAGGACTGACCATGCCCTGGGCCAACAGGGCAAATTTTATGCTCCTAAGTAGTGATTTCTCAGTGTCTCTGTCCACAGAATTCATTCTGCTGCATACCGAAGGGCAAACCGACACTTCCCCTCATGGTGCATGAAGCAAGTTTAGGCTGCTCAAGGCCATGTGAGAATTCTCACCCGAGCTAACCTACTGCTAAACTCTGCTTTATGTTGGCAGCACCATTTTTTCCACTTCACCATGAGGAGAGGATCAGATCAGTTTTATTGGATCCTGCTTTGTAAATGGAGAGAAGGGCTTTAATCTTTCCATACTTGTGATGCTGCTTCTGGTACAGCAGTGAAAGGCAGTAATGAGTAGGAGTGGAGCTGGGAAGGGCAGGATTAAAACTCCTTCCATGTTCACAGGGGGAAGTATTAATAAGTCAGGCCTCACAGCTGTTAAAAAAGGAAAGGAAAAAGATATAGTTTTTACCTACAAAACACATCATCTGCCCAGAGAGCACTGTCCATGGCCTACACTTCAAAGAAATTTAATGATGGTAGATAGCTAAACTTGTCCCTCGCTCTTTCCCACCAAGACCTCTCTCTGGGCACCCCAGAAGACAAAGGGGGTTGTTACGTAACATGATTGTGTTCTGTGCAGGCAAGAATTTCTATACTTTTCTGAGCGTTAAAATGTCCACACATACATGCACCTAACCTCTCACCCAGGAAGTGGGCATTATGGCAAAAGCCACGGATTCCAGATCAAAATCCTGTTCATTTGTTTTTCTTTTGAAAAATTAAGCATGTGCCGTTCTTTTTGTGCTAGGTACATTTCTAAAGAAAGTGCACGCCTGAAAGGAGCTGCCTATTTACTTGGAGAAATTGTTTTAATGAGGTTGCTATGGCATTGGGATTATTTTATGTTACATGCTTAGGTGCTTCTTTATTCCCAAGCAACAAGCTTCATTCTGTGTCATTTCTTCTGTTGACTGTAAATGTTGTCTCTTCTGCACCAAAGGAAGCTTCTGACATCTCAGTATGTTTTCTAAGGAACCTGAATAGTTTGAATATTTTTATCTTTCGAGAACAGCCAAGTACTTTCATGTCATGTTGGCTGTCAAGGGGTGGGTATGGGGGAGGGGGAAATCTATCACAAGGAAGTCAGCAAACAAAATAATAGACATCCAAAAGAAGGCTGCCACAAAACGCTGGAGGAATTTTAGGGCCCCTGAAGTGAAGCAGTCTAGGGCTTTGATAAGCTTCTCTATCCACTCTTTCTTGGGAGAAGAAGGGAGTTGATGAGCAAATACTAGGCAGGACAATAAAATGGTGCAAAAATGCTTATTTCCCATTGTAGAATAATGTCATCGGGAATGAGGCAGTGGAGAGGCTGATAAAATCAAGAGGACAGGCATTCTTGTTGGCTGAGCTTTCTGGGCACATGAGAACTGCATGGTCACAGTTCTATGTGCCCTCTTAGTAGAGGAATTATTTTTTTATTATTATTATTATAACATTTCTATGCCGCCCCTTGCCGAAACCTCGGGGCGGCTTACAACATGATAAAATACATTGAAATACAATAGTACATAATAAATTACCATTAAATATAAAAATACAAGAAATACATTGATTTACAAATATAAAATTAAAATTTTCAGTATAAAATAAAAATATAGGGGGAGAAAGAGAAGGAAGAAGAAGTTGCCCTGGCCAGATCATATGTTTTAACAATTGAATAATCTTAAGGGTGTCCTTTCTGCTCCCTTGGTTCCCCATTAGACAAATCTCCATTTAGTTCTTCCAGTAGTCTCTATGTTCTCTCTGGACACCCAGTAAACATATACATAGAACACTTAATATCTGGAAAAGTCTTCTTCCACTTAGGGTTAGTTGTGAACTGCATGGTGAATCAGTGGACCATCACAGGTGAAAAGATGGAGAGACATTTCATATCATTATCAGTTCAAGCACTGTGCTTTTTGGTGACTCGAGTCAGAGTTAGTTCAAACAGTCTTTGGTAGGCCATTAAATACAAACTAGTGATGGAAATACATCCCTAAGATTCATCCTGAGGTTGAATCTCACACACATGAATGTGAGCAGCTAAACACCTATCCCAGAAGTGTTTAACTTGTTGGGTGCCATTGCTTCCTCCAATAGTGAATTTGGGTGTTGAGCACTGACATGTTCGCAGCCAAAATTGGAGGTGTGTGTGCTCAAAGCACAAGGTTTGCAGAGTTCCAAATGCAAAACAAAAACCTTTAAAAGGAACAGCTGCATGAAAAGAGGGAAGCTAATCGAATTTCCTGCTCGCACCCTTATGGCTTATTGTATCCAAGGGTTTATAGCAGCCTAGACTTTTCAGTTTTGGGTGAGGGGCAGAGGCTAAGGACTGATCCAAATCCAGGCTCACAGGGCACTACATTGGGGCAAAGCAGACCTGGGGCCTGCTTTGCACTAAAAAGTCTGGCATCTGGTATTTAGAGATGGTAAATGCTTCGAAAAGTCACAAACTTGCATGGAAAACAAAAGGAATACCTTATAGTCTCAGGCAACAGTAAATTCTTTACAGTGACTAAAATTAAAGGCAGAAGTGATCAGTCATATTGTAATTCAAACAAAAATCATTACTGAATCATCTAAGTTTTAAAACAGGTAGCCCATCCAAAGAACCAAAGTGAACTCTGTGCTCACTCTGGCCAGGGGTGAAAGGAAATTGCATGTTTAATTTTGTTTTCTTAGTATTTAATTATTTGAATTTATCTAACTATTTAAATTTAACTTTATTGTTATTTCAAGCAGATTATGATTGCGACTGTGGCCGTGGTTAATATGAGGACAAGAGGTGGGTGGATCAGTGGCTGGGAGATTTTGGGGGCTTTACTTAAAATGGCCCTTTGTAATTATGTTTATTTTATTATTATTACTGTTGCCATTATTACATGGTGTTGCATATTGTGATTATGAACATCTAGTTTTAGTACTGCTTTTTTTTGGTAAACCGTTCTGGGAGCCATGTGTAGCTGTTGAGCGGTATATCAAAGCAATAAATAAATACAAGAACCCTAAATCCAACCCATGAGAATTCGTTTCAGGTCTCTTCTTTTTTGAATTTCATTTTTGAGCACTATATCTTTTCTAACAAATTGAATGAGAATACTTGAAAAAAACTGGAGGAAAGCTCCCACATAGCATCCGTTAAAATAATTTTGTGCTACAAGAATGAAGGGAACTCATGGCCCACTTAAATAACTTAGGCTGAAATCTTATACCTCCTTGCTTGGAAGCTACGTAGCTTACTTTAACTGAGTAGGACTGACTCCTGGTAGTTGTTGGTATGTACTCTTAGCAGTGTATTACTACTGCTACTGAAAACTGCTCTTGGCCTTTATATATACGAAGAACAATACATAGCTATATTGAGGGAAAAGGAGGAGAGCTATTTGCAGAAGGTCAAAAACCTTGAGCGAGAAGGATGCAGGAGAAGAGATGGGCAAGGTATCACAGCAGGCATGTACTCAGCCTTTGAGGAGGATTGCAATGAAATCCTAGTAAGACTGAAATTATGCTATTGTGAAATGGAAAGATTCCTGCAAGAGAGACTATTGACCTGGTGGGCCCTCACAACCTAGTCTCAACCGTCAACGCTGCTAGCTCATCCTCTCAATATACAACTCAAGTAGGCAGACCAGGGAAAAAAGCCTTTCTGGCCAGTAGGTTGGAAACTTGTCTATCTTACTCAAAAAACTTGGGTTTAATGAGGAAGAAAGGTGCCACTGTTATGAGAGCAAGCCATTTCTCCAACCCATGCATGTTGCTATAATGGAATTATGGCTAAGTATTATTATTCTTTCTTGTGTTTCCGCATGAAGAAGTTCCTGAAATCTGTAGACCTATGCTGGGATGTGTGTGTTGCTGGTATGCTATGCAAATCAGTAATCCAGACGGTTTGTTTAGGGGAACAACAAAAAGAAAAAGGTGGACACTCAGCCTTGGGCAGAACTATCTAACCTTGGTGGACTCAGCACTCAGACCTCTGAATGCCAAATGCATCAATCAGATGCCTGTTTTGCAGACAGCTAAGTTGTCTGTTTCAATCCTAAAGGAGATCAACCCTGACAGCCCTTTAGAAGGTCAGGTACTGAAGCTGAAGCTCAAATATGTGGGCAACCTAATGAGAAGGAAGGGCTCCCTGGAGAAGACCCTCATGCTGGGAAAGATTGACGGCAAAAGAAGGGGATGGCAGAGGTTCAGGTGGCTGGATGGGGTCACTGGGGAGGTGGGTGTGGGCTTGGATGGACCCTGAGGGATCATGGAGTACCTGGAGGAACGTTGTCTATGGGGACATGAAGAGTTGAGCACAACTTCGCTACTGAACGACAACAACGTTGTCTGTTGGGGAACCATTCTGCCAAGAGGACTAGATTCCCACTCCCCTTTCCTGGGCCACACTTGGGGGTAAGGGTGAACTTCCCTGTGTCAGGTCTGCAGCTACAAGTGGGTGAGTCATTTTGGTCCCCAAAGCAAACCATATCCTGCTTTGTGGACTGCACAACCTGTGAGTGCCAGGCTTCTGGGCTGACTCATCATGGTAAAGGTGCCAGTGATTGCCCACCAGGCCCTTTCCATGAAAGTTCCTGCACATCCATACCAAAGCCCATCAATCAGTAAACCAGCCTCCGCCAGCAGGAGGAGGAAAAACCTGTTGTCAGGCCAAATGGAAGCCCTCGCCCTCACCTCTGGAAGCCCTCCAAAGTTAATCCCACACTGAAAATAGTGAGGGTGGGAGGTGCTCGTGTGAGGCCAAGAGGGAAAGAAGGAGCAGACATTTAGGCACCCCAATCCTTCCCCCACACCACTGGCATGTTGAGCGTGTGACGTGGCATGGGCACTTTCTTTGCGCTTTTCCCCATCCCCAAAATTGCTACTCCACCCAAGCCTTGGGGTGGGCTGAACATTTTATTTTAAGAAGGTTGTACTATCATTAAGCTTTGTCCCATGATCAACTTTAGCACTATTTTCTCTTGTGGATTGTATACTCGCTACCATTCCTGAAGAAGTGAAAGCTTCCTTTAGCTCATTTTAGCTCTGCTTTCCTTTATCCTACACCCATTTTTTTTTAAAAAATGGGGGATGGCTTGCTAATCCCTAGGAATCAAAGTGCGGGCAGACACAAATGATGTGTCAGGTCAGAAATGACTGCCTTTGGTGATCTCAGAAGTTGCCTAGCTTCCGGACCAAGTCTGATTTCTCAGCCAGGTGGACTTGCTTCCTCATGGATCTTCCTGTGATAACTAGAATTCATTTCTTAAACAATCCATCTTCGAAACAGAAGATGGAAAGATTCAGACAACTTGTTAATGAGTGTGCACATTATCTCCATTAAATGAAAGTGGTCATCCCGGTGAAGAGACTGCATTGTGAAGCATTTGGCAACTTCCGCAGGACTGGATTCATTTTCCATTCTGAACACTGCGGCAAAGGCTGTGGGAGTTTGGTGTGAAAGTGTCCTAGAACTGCAGCTGGGTTATTTGTATGCCCTTGGAAACATGTATTTTTAAACTGCTATTGCAGAAGCAGAGCCGGTCTTCTCTGTTCGGGTGTCAAGTACTCTACTTTAAGCTGAAGGAACTTTAAAGGCTGTCAAATACAACGTCTGAGGATTCACAAGTAAATTGCCTTGTGATGTACCAAGAATGCCTTCAAAAGCATCTGTTTCTTCAGATCTAGCCACCCACTGTTTTTAAGTAGAGATAATGCCTTTTGTTCCTTCAGGGAAAAAAATGTGGTCATCTTGTTTTCTGATATGGAAAATATACAACAACCAAGCTCTGAGAATGAACCTTCTATTTTAACTTCTCCATGTAATTCATGTCATGTTAATCCTGTACATTAGGGGACAATCCCTTGGCTGAGGAAATTGAGAATATGCTATAAGATTTACTATACCTATGGAACTTGAGATACATCAGCATCATGACAGGTCTGTACTGGTGGGTTCTGCAATAATTGATGGAGCGCTGAAAAAGGAATAGACAAGGGTGAGATGATGTGGAAGGCGCATCCAAGTCTTCTATGCCTTTCATTTAGGGCAACACCATGGTTCATGGTGGAATGCCACACCAGCTCCAGTTCTGGTGTTAAGAATTCCCTGCATTCCTATTGATCATGCACAAATCTCTGATATCTGAGGTCAGCTAGAGGGCACATGGGATCAATGCTGCTGTTTTCCCTGCCTGTCTTACATGGATGTCTTACAAGTAACATGTGAACAGGGGTAAACTGAGCCACCTTTGCCATATTGTTGTCGCTTTACCCAGGTTGGAAGGGTCTTTTTGGAATACTTCACAGTCTACTTTGGTTTCATCAGCCCAAATAATTTGCTAGCAGAAAATCTGTCCATCTCACTCCTCACAGCAGATCATTTACATACCAATGACAACATGATGGCCCCAGTAAAGACAATATGGATACCCCACTTCTTTCCAGGATGCAAACAATCAGCTCATTCACTCTCTCTGATTCCTGTTCTGAGACAAGTTCATAATCCATACATGAACTTGGGAAGAGTATCCAAATGCAAGATTAAAAGTTATTAATTGCATTGTGATTGCTTATGCCACCCTCTCTAAAGAGCTTCATGCAGTTGCCAAACAAATTCAAATATTCTGTGTTAAAACAATAACATATCCACAGCAAATAATTCCAGAAACACAACTGTCCAACAGCAGTAATTTTTCCCAATCACGGAGAACGCCTGTGGTTGCACATGTGTAAGTTCCTTTGCAGACTTCCTCCACTGAACATAAGGTTGGAGGTTCAACCTGTAGTGGTAAATGATGGCATGGGCAGGTCTAGCCACCACAATTCTGCTCCCCACTCCTGAAGGTTTCCAGAAGAGAATAATATTGAGTGTAGAGAGTGGACCAGTCTCTCCCTCACTGAAGGGGAAGTCATTGTCAGGTTCTGAAGTGGGGGCTGAATCCTTTGACGGCCCTTCAAGTTTGTTTAACAGAGTTTTTCACACTGAAGGCAAGGGTTAATCCTCTTTGGAAGAGATGGAAATGTTTCCAGAGGGACATAAATGGAACCAGTCCTTGATGCTGCATTGGGAGAGACAAACTGCTAGGCTGGAGGGGCTCCGTCGGTCTTTATGTCTTGCTTTATGATGGCAAGAGCCCTCCTGAGTGTGGAGACAGTGGTCTTGCTGAAAGGGAGGGACAGTGGGGAAGTCTCCAGTTTGGATTAGCTCTTTGCTTGAGCAGAGGCTTCTTCTTCCAGTTTTGGTCAAAGTCTATTAAACTCTCAACTTCAGAGTTACAATGAAAGAACTGCATTTCAAAGGACTGTCTTGAGTCTTTGAAACCCAGAAGAAGAAGAGAAGGGACCAGCTCCTGTCACTGAGGCCCTTCTCCAGTACACAACACATTCAGCATTGTTCCTGTTTCTGGAAGGTGTGATGGTGGCGTGCAAAGGAGGTATGACATGCCATAGACTTAGGGAGTGCTTAACGCTAAAGAAGACCTTCACTCCATGGGACTTTTCAACAGGAGACTGCACCAGCCGTGGCATCTGATGCCCAGGACTGTAATGGAGACCTTCTGAGTGCAAAACATTCACTGCCACTGAATATGTTCCCTTCCCTAAGGGACATGAAATGAAACAGAGGCCACCCCTCTATAATCAACCACACCTGATGTGCAATGCTTTACGTTAATTTTGCTGCTTTCCATATTTTTAATTTAAAAGCACTTAATAATTTTAAGTGCTTGTGTAAATTAAATTTTAGGTCTATAAATAACTTTACCTATTATTAGTAGGTAATCAGATGCCTTAGAGCATAAATATTGTAACTGGCATAATTACTAATTGCTTATGTTTGAAATGGGGGTAGGATGGGGAGGGAAATCTCTGAATTAGAAACATGATCAATTTTAATGCCAGCTAAAATAAGTACTAAGAAGGGCAGAGTACTAAACATGATCTTAACTTGTATGCACAAAGTAATTTCTCTTTCTCTTCTTGATTACATTTAATAAGAAAATGGCTCCGAGGAAAAACAATCTAATCCAGTTACTCATTTTTTTTTTTATATCCTAGAGGCTGGGATCCAGTACTGAGAACCCATCAGAGCAGTTTATACTCTGCATTTAAATAAATAAATAAAAAGTTCTGTGCCTTAATAAGCTAAATTCTGCAACTCCAATGGCATATTTAAATCAAGCAAATTTGCACCATGTCTTCTATTTGCATAATTTACACACTTTTTACGACGCATTCAGAAGCTGTGAAGAAACAACACATCTATAATTGCTTATTTATTATTTCATTTTTATATCACCCAACAGCCATTTATGAATGTACTGTTCTGCAAATATTCTATGTGACCTCTGAGATGCTATAACGTGTCCACGTGGGTCTGAAGCTTCATGTTGTTACTGTGGTGAATGTTCTTCTAATAGCACCAGCTTGAGGGTGCCCATTATTGTTAGATGGGTTGGATGAATCAGGTTGGAGATTCTAGTTAGGTGGAAAACAGCAGTTGGGAAATGTCAGCTGACAGTAAAGGAATTGGTAGGGAGAGCATCTGGAGAGAAGATCTGCTGGTTGGTGTACGGTGTCATAGAAGGACTAGGAGAAACCTGAGAGACTAGCTATGACCTGGAAGTTAAACTATTACTTTTCTGAGGAAGAACCATATGTAACTGGCAAAGATCAGGAGCAGGGGAAAGAGAGTTGTGCTTGGACAAGGGGCTATTCTAAGATTTTGTAAGAAAAAGGTTGTGCCAAGGAGGCAAGAAAGATTTTTGGGATCCAACCAGGCTTCCAAGACTGCCTTTCATCCAAGGTGAACTGTCCAACCAGCAGTACAATAGGACGACCTTTGGAGGCTGAGGAAAGCTGCATCCAAGGCCTGAATCTGGCTGTGGATAGTTGTCTGGGGTGAAGATTTGGGCAAGTTGGCCTGCAGTAAAAGAAATCTTTCAGATGCTTGTATTAGCAGCAGTGTCTCCCAACGCCTTAAGAGGTGCCAACCAAAAGTTCTTTGAAAATCCAAAAAAAGTTAGCATTGCCTTTTCTACAAAATAGTCCTTTTGCAAATGAACTTATTTAATAGTTCATACCATCTCTGGTGTTGGTGCCCATCTTCTGCCTAAGCCTTTTATACCAACTACCAGGAGGTTTTAAAGTATTCTAAGAGAACTAGAGGGTCAAAGTTGCAAAACTCCTGAGTTTTCTTCTGGCCCCTAAGTATAAGCTTGTTCAAACCTAAGCAACCCCATGAATAGGATTACCCATTGAAGAAGCAATTTATCCATAGATGGTGGCGGTCATGGGATAGAAAATTCTTCAATGAGAGTTAAGATCATCCTTTGCTCTTGCAGGATAAGTCCTTCCAAGCTATGAACTCAAAGGCCTAATCCATGGCCTTATTTAGTATTCAGCATACTTTTGAGAATTTACCAGCTATTGCCCATGCAGTCTTTCAAGGGCAGAATCACACGGAGCTTTCCTGGCAGTGCTGCTTCACCCAAATCCCATGACAAAAAAAACACAGCTTGCTTCCCATTTCTATTGCACCAGCCTTCTGCTTTGATTCTGTAATTTTCACAACCAGCTTTATTTCCACACTTCTTCTCCTTGTGTTTTGATTGCAGCACGAGGCACCGTGTGTGTCCTTTGCCTGGCACTGCCCTTGCCATCCCATTGGTGAGGGGGACAGGAGAGGACATGTCCCACCAGAGCTCAGCAAGGCAGCCACTCTGGTTGTCCACCTGCCTCCTTTGCCGCACCCCAGTTCTTCTCTCTCCAACTTGCCTCTTGCCTGTCTCCGGCTCCTTGTCCTCTTGCTCAAGAAAGAACTAGCTGAATCCATAAGTAAATCACAACAGCCTTACTCACAAGTAAATCACAGTGCCGTCATCAAAACTAACCTTGAAAGCTTGCCTGGGAGGGAGTTCTACTTGCTGGCTTTTGAGTGAAGGAAAAGAGGATGCTGGTCTTACTGGTTTGGAAGGACAGGGTCAAACAGCAGAAACAGCCTTCCTCCTTATTGCGGGAAGGAGGAAGAGATGTTGATTATTATGATTATTTTTTTCAAAGTCTCTTCATTCTTTTCCTCCTTGGCACCTGTCCATAGGAGCTGCCTTTTCCTCTACTACTATGAGGAGTCACTGTTTTTAGTTACGGGTTCACAGTTTGTGTGTGCTTCTTCAGATTTCTTCACAAGTGGAAATTTGAAGCAGTTAAAGCCACCACATTTTCCGTTGCCCTGCAAGGATCTGTCTGCACATCAGCAACTGCAATGTTATGAGCTTGGCTGTATTCGCCTTAGAACCGCTGGGAGGGGTAGCTGGACCTTTGACAGAAGCCGAACTTGCTCAGACCCAAAACACTGTTGCTTCTATTAGAGGTCTTGGGTGGGTTGGGAGGCAGTAATCAATCACCTCACTCATTCCTCCTGCTGCGTACACTGGCAAAACGCAAGTTCGCCATTATTGTCAGTTAATTGTTCTACGCCCATTAGACTGTATTCATTGTGTTCTTCTAATATAAATTGATCTGACACAAATTTCATCTGGGTGACTCATGGCAGCAGAGAAGCTAGGGTAGGGAGGGCAACATGCCAAGTTGATATAATATTTTTAATCGGAGTTAATTGATGTCAGCTGCATGGTCTGTGAAGTTGATTGTAGGTGCGGTAGTGATTCTCACAGTTCTGCTGGAGCCACTTGGAAGTCATTAAGGGTCTATCAGGAGGGGAGTGTTTTTGCTAATTGCCCAGGGAAAGGCTTAGCACAGATCCATGTGGGGAGACATAATTTGTTCCACATGGATAAGAAGCTTTTACTTCTTGTGGCAAATCACATGGGAGAAAACAGTAGCATTATCCAGTCTCTGGTTCTAGCAATGAATTTGCTTTCATGGGTGAGATGGTGGGTTTTTGGTTTTCTTGTTAATCTCCATTAGCATGATATTAGTCTCCAAACAGATATGAGCAAATCTATTTTCTAATCAATTTCCTGCATAATAGTTATACAAAGAAGCTGGTGTGTTCAGTCCTTTTATTTTTATTTTTAAGGGAATGAAGAATGCAGTCATTTTGTTCTTGAGGATGAAATGGACTTCTAAAGATTAATATTTTCCAAATGTTCTTAACTTGCTATTTTCTAGCCATTCCAAAAGCAGCATTTACGAGGTTGCTTGCCAGTGTAGCTTTCCCATTTAAGTGAATGGTTGCTAAGCGCCTTCCAGGGGCAATGTTGTTCTGCAGAGTTCCTCTTCTCCAGATCTTATGTTTGACATCCTGGCTCTTAATTGATGGATGACAGAGTAGCCCAGGGGCCCTAACAAGAGGTCCGATCTCCACAGATACTCCACTCACCATGATTGATGAGAAATATGCCACTAGGCTATATTAACACCATGATCTTTTCCCCCTATTTGATCACATGTGGAAGATCGGTTTTGCAAATCTGGTTTAAATGGCATGATATCTTTGGAAGGATGAAATTGTTACAAAGACTGAGGTGTCATGCAAAAACTAACATTTGCATGTCAAATGTTCCTATATTTTACTATTCCAGGCTTTCTTTCTTCTTGATCAAGGGGAAAATATTCTTAATGGAACATTCCAAACTAGGAATCACCAGGACACACCTTGTGGTTGGTAAAATCATTTTTTAGGCCACTGTGATTGTTGGGTAACTCAAGACTTCCCTCCTGCATCAGGCAGTACAGACTTGGCAGCCTGACTCAGAACTGAAATCACTTGCAGAATAGATGGATGACTTGATATTCTGGGTCTCTCCATGCGGCTGGTGATAGTCCAAAAGTATCCAATAATGACTTTCCAGCCATGTGTCATAAGTGCTTAGTATAGCCCTGTAAGATTCTGTGTGTGTATGTTGGGGGAAGGAGAGATTTGAAGATATCTTGGATCTCATGCGCTACCCCCAGAAATCATCAATGTTGAGATTTAGCTTTATGCGGCAGAATTTGGTGTGAATGACCTTGAGAGATGAGGAGGACTATACATTTACATTTTCTGTTCACCATCACTGTATTTGGTTGGATTACTTTCTATTTCCACTTCCTTTTTATGCCAAATCAGAAACTGTAAGACTGAAACATTAATTGCATTAGATCATGTCCCAGTTTGCTTGGACTGAAATTTGGCTTGCATTCACAAATAGCCCAAGGCCCACCAGTCTTTGACACGCCAACCTTTCTTTGTTAAATCAGAAGCTTTTCAAAAATCAGATTCTCACTGAACTACAAGAATCTTCTGAAATCAATGAAGGTACAAGGAACTCATGCTTAACTGGGGTGGGAGCTAGTAAAGCTTTTATCTGGAAGCAAAATAATGCTTATGTTTCTCATAAAAATGAATTTCAAAAGATCAGCAAATAGCTTTAAATGAGGAATTGGAATTCTTGAAAGTCCATTTACAACCTCTCCAATTCCATAACCTTGTCAGGAGATTCATCATGTTAAATATGAGTTAAATAATATTTTTCACATCAAACAGTATTCGCATTAGCATTTTTAAGACAGACTTGCTGTGAGAAAGTCTCTGTAAGTCCTTGTCTTATTGACTTAGGCTACAAAAACATAGAAATGTTATTTCTGTGATACACACAGATCCTGAGAATGAGTTTTCATTTTAAAAAAATTCAAAGTTGTTATAACTACAATTTCTTTGGATAGGTTTTCAGTTGAGTGGTATAAAATATTTTCCAGCTTCTTAGTTCCTAAGTTTTATTGTTTGTGCTTTTGAATTGGGTTCTTGATGATTCCTGTATTACTGAAATTCTTACATCAGATAGAGAACATACCTTCTGTGATAATTACAGGCATATTTCATTGATCAATGCTGACATTAAAGTATCAACATTTATTCCACCAAAATGATGTTTCAGCTCCACTAGATGACACAGCCCCTCTTTGATCAGGGCTTAATGGATTTGCGGGCTTAATGCATCCGATGTTTCTCCTGCTCCTGCGATTTTGCAATGCCCAGTGGCTTCTTCCTTTGGTGAAGAGGTAATAATTCAGATAAATTCTGTGATGGAAAGTTGTTTAATACTCAGTGATACACGTGACTTCCTTAATTACCCTCCTTTCCGCTGCAAGGTCAACACAAGTTCTGTCTACCCCTTTGATAGCTAAAGGACTAATGCAGCAGCAGCGGAGAATAAATGGCAAGGATGGAGAACTAAATGCTTGGGTGCTTCTGAGGCAGAGCTTACAGATAGAGACAAATATGGATAATTGAGCCGTCTTGGCTGAAGGTTAGGCATACTTACTTTTTTAGCGCAAGTGGTATGTCATGCTGTGTACAAATATGGAGCATTTATATATTCAGGGTCATGTATTTAAATCTTATGGAGGAAAACTGGGTTTTGTGCTACTTTTTTCTCTTTCACTGTGTTGTTTGGTTTCGTGTAGGTTTGTTTAGGTTTCTGTAATATAACGCATCTATAAGGATAGATGTATTTCAACCAACATAATTAGTTCTTAGTCCATAGGAGGCTAGTTTTATCATTGGGATGACATGCAAATCAGATTTCAAATTCTGAAGAAAATGTTTAAAACCAATCCACTTTCTGAACTTTGATTTTTTTTAAAAGACCAAGGCAGACCAGTAGCGTATGACAGTTTCCATGTGAAGTGGATTTCTTAATGAACCCAGTCCTGATCTGTTATCGATGTGGCAACTGGAGAGAGTATTTGTATGCTTCTAATTAGCATCACCAGGAAAGTCCAGCTTTTCTGCATTCAGTCTCTTGTGGGAAGATGCCTGGTTTGGATACAATTAATGTCACTTTGGCGGTCTTTCCCATGTTTTCTGAAGCAAGGAGAAATTGTCAATTTTATATCTTCAAACTGTCAATTTTCTGCTTGAAACCTGAAGAAATATAAACCTTAAGGGGGTTTGGCAGAACTTTCTTTCACATAGTTCTATTAATACAGGAGACAGGGGATTTTTTTTACATTTTTATAGGATAATGTAGTTGCTTAATAAGCAGCTTAGTAAATTTTGCAAAACAATCAGCATCTTTGTGGGAGATGATGAGTCAGAAGGATTGCTGCATGGAGAAATAACTTATGGCATCATGTTATCCTTACAGGTAGACCCTGGACATCATGCCAAAGAATACTTGCCTTCATCATACATAATATATTGTCTTCTAATCCCATCATGCCCTCTTTTCCCTGCTTTGTTCCAGGAGAGCATTTCGAAGGATTTTGTCCTCAGCAAGTTGATGTGATGACTTCTGACATTGACTAACAGAAACAATAAGGCAATATAAAATTCTAGCAGTGGAACATTTCTTGCTTCTTAGGTGAGAACGACCTATGGAAGAGTCCCACCATGTTAGAAAGAACCAAGTGATTCTGAGCAGGTCATTTCCCACACTGCTGAAAGACTCCCCTTTCACACTGGAATGGCTTTGCCACTGCAGGCAAAAGCTGAGCTTTCCGGACATGTGGAACCCGAGTTGCAGTGTTTTATAAGGAGCCTGGGGAGACCATGAGCAAACAGGTGAGGAACCTTTGTTGCTGGACTGGGCAAGCTTGGAAAATGGGGCAGATTTGCCACACTTCTCATTCATAACTGCATTCCCTGTCTGTGAGGAATCCACAAATCTTCACTCAGTCTTTCTTTCCTCAAGGGCAAGGAGCACCCCCAACTCGCCCCACTGTGGAATCAGCTCCCCAGAGGGGTGAACCTGGCACCAGCTCTTTATGATTTCCAGTCTCAGGTCAAACCATTTTTATTTTCCCAGTATTTTCATAACTAAATATGATTCTCTTGTTTTATAATGGTTTTTATTCATATTGCCATTGGCATTCTGTGGATTGATGATTATTTTGATGGTGCATGTTGTTATTATTACACAGTATATCACAGAAGTGAGTACACCCCTCACATTTTGTAAATATTTTATTATATCTTTTCATGTGACAACCCTGAAGAAATGACACTTTGCTACAATGTAAAGTAGTGAGTATACAGGTTGTATAACAGTGTAAATTTGCTGTCCCCTCAAAATAACTCAACACACAGCCATTAAAGTCTAAACCGCTGGCAACAAAAGAAAGTACACCTCTAAATGAAACTGTCCAAACTGGGCCCACAGTGTCAATATTTTGTGTGGCCACCATTATTTTCCGGCACTGCCTTAACCCTCTCGGGCATGGAGTTCACCAGAGCTTCACAGGTTGCCACTGGAATCCTCTTCCACTCCTCCATGACGACATCACAGAGCTGGTGGATGTGAGAGACCTTGCGCTCCTCCACCTTCCATTTCAGGATGCCCCACAGATGCTCAATAGGGTTTAGGTCTGGAGACATGCTTGGCCAGTCTATCACCTTTACCCTCAGCTTCTTTAGCAAGGCAGTGGTCGTCTTGAAGGTGTGTTGGGGGTCGTTATCATGTTGGAATACCGCCCAGTCTCCGAAGGGAGAGGATCATGCTCTGCTTCAGTATGTCACAGTACATGTTGGCATTCAAGGTTCCCTCAATGAACTGTAGCTTCCCAGTGCTGGCAGCACTCATGCAGCCCCAGACCATGACACTCCCACCACCATGCTTGACAGTAGGCAAGACACACTTGTCTTTGTACTCCTCACCTGGTTGTCGCCACACACGCTTGACACCATCTGAACCAAATAAGTTTATCTTGGTCTCATCAGACCACAGGACATGGTTCCACTAATCCATGTCTTTAGTCTGCTTGTCTTCAGCAAACTGTCTGTGGGCTTTCTTGTGCATCATCTTTAGAAGAGGCTTCCTTTTGGGACGACAGCCCTGCAGACCAATTTGATGCAGTGTTCAGCGTATGATCTGAGCACTGACAGGCTGACCCACCACCCCTTCAACCTCTGCAGCAATGCTGGCAGCACTCATATGTCTTTTTCCCAAAGCCAACCTCTGGATATGACGCTGAGCATGTGCACTCAACTTCTTTGGTCGACCATGGTGAGGCCTGTTCTGAGTGGAACCTGTCCTGTTAAACCGCTGTATGGTCTTGGCCACCGTGCTGCAGCTCAGTTTCAGGGTCTTGGCAATCTTCTTATAGCCTAGGCCATCTTTATGTAGAGCAACAATTCTTTTTTTCAGATCCTCAGAGAGTTCTTTGCCATGAGATGCCATGTTGAACTTCCAGTGACCAGTATGAGACAGTGAGAGCGATAACACCAAATTTAATACACCTGGTCTCATTCACACCTGAGACCTTGTAACACTAACGAGTCACATGACACCGGGGAGGGAAAATGGCTAATAATGCCCAATTTGGACAGTTTCACTTAGGGGTATACTCACTTTTGTTGCCAGCAGTTTAGACATTAATGGCTGTGTGTTGAGTTATTTTGAGGGGACAGCAAATTTACACTGTTATACAAGCTGTAAACTCACTACTTTACATTGTAGCAAAGTGTCATTTCTTCAGGGTTGTCACATGAAAAGATGGGGGTACTCACTTCTGTTAATCATTGTTTGTGAAGTATTGAATTTTGAAGGACCTTGTTGATGTCATACTGACACAAATTGTTTGCTATGTCATGTTTTCCATGGTTATTATTGTACACCATTCAGAGAGCTTTTCATTGAATGAATTGCATATAAAAGCTTTCAATAAATCAGTCAATAGAGATAGAAATATTATTAGGAACTCAGACTGAGTTTAAATTAAACTGATTCACATGACACAACCAACTGTCGTGGGTCACTAGCAACCACCATGGGCATCGGTGGCTTATTCTAGGCTGTCCAACTGTCACAACCCAGGAGATCTATCTCACTGTGGGCTGCATGGAGTGGACAGTGAGAAACTCAGCAAGAGCAGCAAAACACAACTGCCACTTTTCCCTATCTTGTCCTTGTCACCATTGATGTCCAAGCAGCACTAAAGAGTAACAATCATGGTTTCACCATGTTTTTATATTTATCAGCTCCAGAAAGTTGCTGAACTACGTTCATAGTTTCCCAGAATACTATTTATCAATCTTTCAAGGGTATTTTCTTGGTCATGAGTTTGGCTCTCTCTTTCTTGCCTTCAGCCCCCAAACACAATGCAGTCTCTTCCCAATGCAGATATTTATTGGCATTTCTCAGCTACAAGACTAACTAAAAACCCTCTAGTGAGTTGGAAGATAAGCCTTTGCTCATGTCAAAAGTGTGGAGCCCCAGCTGGGACCTTCTCCCCCAAATTATTCCCTTTCCATGATTCTGCAGGCTCCACCCCCAGGGTGACTCCTGTTGTTGAGGGTTCAGCTGGTGACACCCATGCAAGTCCTCTATCTGGGCAGCTGATCTCTCTGAATGCCATGGAATCAGGGACCGGGCAAAGCTACAGTTCTCCCTCCTTTTCAACTCGTACCTCTCCCATCTCTGCCAAAACTTTCCTGCTCTTCTGATCAGCCTGAGAATCCGCAGTCAGTGGCCTTGAGGACACTTCAATGGACTTTCCTTTGCCCTGAGTTTCCAAAACTCCCATCACCAAGTCTTGGGGGTTTCCTTCTTCAGAACCTGAGTCGGGTTGTCTCTGGGTTGCCCACTGGGAGTGGCAGTCTTGTTCACTCACTGCACTTTTATACTGTCCAATACATGCAAAACGAAAATAAAAGTGGTGAAAAGCGGGAGTGGCCAACCAGGGAGGGGGAGAGAAAATGTGCTCTTCCAAGCAGGACACTGAGATAGCAGCTGAAGGACTAAGTGGGAGAAGAGTTGAAGCGAGCCTGATGAAATGCTGGATGTGAATAGCCCACGCTCTCTAGCATGTGCCCAGGATGGCTTGCGTGTCTTGCAAACACGGAGAAGCTTGCGCTTTCCAAAGGCTTCCCAAGTAAAAGCAACCTAGTGCATCTGTCACTGTTTTGTGGTTTTAATGAATCATGTATTCCTTTCCTTTTCCTTCCCAGCTCCTTGACGTGAATGCATATTGACATAATTATATTCTTTACTTATTAGCTTAATTATGCCTTATAAAATACCGTGCTTCACTTTATCTACTTCACTGAGAAGGAGCAAGTAACAGGTACCTTTTTAACAAGATCAAGAAGCCACCTCTTTGTGTGTTTTTGCAAATGTTGACTTAGAAATAGACTCACAATGGCTGGGTTTGCACAACACATAAAGCCATGGTGAACCCAACAGGAGGGGTTATAGGCAACCTCAACTAGCTGTGGCTTGCAGTAGTTTTAAGAAACCCACTCTGGTTTATTGTGTTGTCTGAAGTCAGAATTAGCCATGGCCAAGTCAAGAACTCAGAAAGGCTTGCTGCTTTAGTGAAGGGGCCAGAGGGTGACTCTTTTCCAGCCACCCCTTGTACCAAAGCAGCCCTTGGGGACAGCTTGAAAGGGCTTTCCACTCCCTGCCAGCCGTGGGAGCACATCAAAACTTGAAGAACTCGTACACATGCTTTGCAATTTACTTGGGGTAAGTTGCAAATCAGAGAGGACAGAACCTTGGGCTTTGGAGGACTCCCGGAAAATCATGGGGATATCTGCATGGAATGGGGGAGAACTGAGGGGCTTTTCCCCGAAATGCCCCTTTTTATGGGTTCCTGGGCAGTTCCTTTTTAAAGGGGCTCTTGTCCTTCTCTGTTACCCGCACATGCAATCTCAGAAACCAGAGCATTCTGCTACAAGGAATGACACACACCTCCATTGCGTGGAAAGTGCTTTCCTTGTTGCTGTTTCCTTCCATGGGTGATGATGCGGGAAACCTTTCTGAAAGAGCCAAGCAGGGCCAGTGCTGGTTTCCAGAGGCTCATGCGTCATCTTGGTGGTGCTGCAACGTCCCCTGGGATGGCACAGGAGGGCTGGGAGGGGGAGGGGGAAGGGGAGCCACAATCCCTGCGGTGTCTGATAATCTGCTAAACCAAGAGGAGTTTCCGGCAGCGTTCACAAGAACCATCCAGCCCTCCTCCCTTCCAAGTATGATCCACAGAGTTTGGGGGGCTCCCAGCAAGCCCCACCAGTCCCCAGTTCAGCAATGTATCCCAGGGCACCTGGGAGAAGGGCAAAACTGGAGAGAAACCCCCAGCAGGGAGAGAGCCTTGTGCTTTAAAGGGACAAACCGCCTCCTTGCATGGGGCATTCCCCATGTTTTGAGGACTTGGGGGATTTGGGAGAGAGACCAGATGATTGTGCTGCAGTGGGGGAAGTGCTTTCCTGTGTACTTTCCTGGCTGTACTTGGACAGGTTGGTTCTGTGAAAAATAGAGGGAAGATTAAAGTGTTTAATAAACCCATAGTGGGCTTATGAAGCCCTATTACAAGCCGCTCTGCGGGAAGGGCTCAGCCAACCCCTAAGTCCTTAATGCCCTATAGGAATCAAGTCCGAACACCAGCTTCCTCAAAGTATCAATGCAACAATGATCATGTTGCATCAGTTCACACTTTTGGAAATCATAATGTAAAAATCAAGCCTTCCTATCTCCTATGTACATTCCCAGCTGCCTATTAGTTTCTCTCCAGCTGCTGCCCAAGCACATGTGGTTTGTCCAAGAATTAGTAGACACACCAGCCATCAGAAGCTATCAATAGTCAAGTTAAGAAATGCCTTCAGATGTTATTTATAGAAAAGTTTCAAAAAAGTTAATCTGCTCTATTCCCCTTGCCATAACAATAAAGTAATAGAAAAGCTACGGTGTGCCCTTTAAAGGAAACATTAAGCAATGTATAGTGTTCATTATGTCACAATTTAATATTGCATGCTAAAAAGGTAACTCATTTTCTGATAGAATAGAAGAGAACAATATTAGATTTACAAATTGTTTTTTATAAAAATCAGTTTTACTGATTCGATTTGGTAGTTTGTACTGCAAAAGATGCTGATGTGCTTGTTTCCGGCTTGTTGCTTTTTAAGTTTGGTCCTCATCATCTAATAAATATGCAGTCTTTGGAGGAATTGTGCATGCTTAAGGTAATCCGTTAATCCTTTCTGTTAGAATGTGAGAAAGTAACTGTAACAATCTTCAGCATCTATTGAGCCATGGATACTTCCTGGGAAATAATCTTCTGATTTATGTGTGCATGTTATGCAACCGCTGAAGTGAAAAATAGGCTTTTTATTGTTTAGTTTTTGTGTCAAATGGCTGCAACATCGATCCTCTCAGGTGCTGTGAGAGACAGAAAAAAATCCTAGGCTCCTGTGTGTGTGCTTGTGTGGTATAATCATTGTGGCAATCATAACAAAATGTATTGCTGAGTATGGGGGTTTTCTCTCCAGCATTGCTAAGCATGCATGGCTGTCCCATGGAGAAGCGAGGGCTTAATCCTTAGGACTTAGCCATTCTCTTTCTCCTCAGCTTCTCCTAGTCCTCCTGTAACACCCACACCCAGCAGCAAAACTTCTCCCTCTCTGTTCTCTGCTGTCAAACCTTGCAATGTGAATGCTCATTTCCCAAGTGCTCTTTTCCACCTAAGCTAGAATCCCAGGCAATAAAAATTGAATTTTTCTGATCTAAACTTCTCCCATCTAAAAATATTACACGGATCTCTCTCTCCGCCGCCCCCCCCCCCCCCGCCCCCCGGAGCTGTTCTTCATTCAGACTTACACAGGTACTTTATGGCTTTACTATAAGACATACTGACCTTGAAGATGGGTCAGAAGCTGCAGCTGGTGCTGAATGCAGGAGTCAGATTAACAACTGAGACCTGGAGGTCCAAACTTATAAGACCAGTTCTGGCCCACCTGCACTGGCTAACTGTATGCTTCTGGTCCCAAGGTGCTGGTCGTAACCCATAAAGCCCTACATGGCTTGGGACCATGATACCTGTTGGAGTGTCTCTCCCAGACCTTATCTACCTGGGCACTACACTCAGCCTCTGGGGCCTTCCTCAGGTTCCAAACCCTTGAGAGACTCAAAGGATGGTGGCCCCGATCTTTGGAACAAGCCCCGTACTGCAGTCCACCTGGGGCAAGTTTTCTATCTTTCTGGGGCCAGGTTAAGACAGCTCTCTTTGTGGAGGTGTTTAAAGACCTCCCTGGTCATTTGGGGGGCCTGATGTGATTAGCCAGATGCCTTTCTTTTATTCTTGGCTGGTGTTTTTTAAATTGTCTTTTTATTGTCCTTCCATGCCTTTTTATGTCATTTTAAATTAATGTGTAATTTTTACTGTTTTATCTCTTGTATTTTATTGTTTTTATACTTTGTTGTAAACTGCCCAGAGAGCTTCAGCTATGGGCATTATAGAAATGAAATTAATACAAATAAAATAATAATTAATGCTTTTTGTGTGTTCACCATTCCCTACAGTTGCTTGCAAATTCTTTGGACATTGTCATGACCTTTCAGTTTCCCTTCTGCATCTTAAGGATCACTTTTGGTGAACTTTTGTAGAGCAGGGAAGATGTGGCATTTAATTTTGAAAGTGACGGAAACTGCTTTTTCACATATGTACTTACTCTGTTCTGCCCTTCCACAGCGCCACCTAGAGTTTATGTGGAAGAAAATGGGGAAGGAAACACTAGGTGTGTTGATCAAATTTCAGTACTGCACTAAAACCAAAAATAGATGTAGCAGATCAACAGCTTCATGCAGAAAAGCTCTTAGAAGTGATGCAGAGCATTACACTACATACACTACATAAACAATTATAGAGTTTCTTCACACAGAGGTTTTCAAATTGTGCAGCTTGAAGTTTCTGGTCCTTCCTCATCTTGGAAGCTAAGCAGGGTCAGGCCTGGTTGAAGTTTGGAGGGTGACATAAATGTTTGGCTATGAGCGGTATAGGAAAGCAATGTAATAACAATGCATATTTAACTAATCTCTCATAAGAAAGTGGGTACCTCAGGCATAATTACACTGTTGTATTTCAATTATCCTCTGTTTTCAAGACAGACTAACCTAAATACTTTGTCAGCTTAATATTAAAGTATCTATGCTAGAATATTAAAATTAAGATGCTTAGAGTTGGCATTTGGATAGGGTTGTGACATTCTCTTCAGAATCACAGCCTTCATTGGACTTCTTATGCTCAGCCCTTGCTTAGAAATGAGTCAAGCTGATAGAAAATCTCCAAACACTCACAGGAGTCCAGTTGTGCAACCAGCAACCTTCTTCCACAGCACGTGCAGCACAAACAAAGGTTGCAAGTGGAAGAGGGACGTTGCTTGCGTGCCATTTGCATGGACTTGACTCTTGGTGGGCACCCATGTTCAGCATACTCACCTGGGAGTTGGACCCGCAGCCCTGACAAAGTGGACCAGAATCCAGGGAGTCAAGCCCGGTGAATCTGATGGATTCCTGCTCTCAAACTGGATTGTTCACCCATCCCTCCATTTGGAGAGCCCTCACTGGGGAAAGCTGTTTTGCTAATGCATTTAATGCATAGTGTAGCTCTGATTAATTTCTTTAATTGCTACACAGGAGAGATAAGGAAGAATGTAAAGGGCTCTTTTGAGCAGTACCATATCTTTAGGAATAATTGATTTAGCCAGATAACTGCAGAAAGCAGTGGTCTCTGACTGACCTGAGGCTTGGCATTTATCTAGCTATCCACCCTGGGCATATGGGATCAGCTAGGCTATAAATCTAAGAAAGAATGAGATGGCAAGTTTCATGGGCCATAGCTTTGGTTCAGGCAATGTCTTTCTGTGCCTTGCCTGTGCACTGAAAAAAGACACCTTGAAGAATCGCTCTCGTTGCATGCAACACTGTAGAAATCTTTGGGATTTAATTTTGTTTGGTAGTAAGGTAATTATTTTGATCAATCAATTTTAGGGAAAGCATTGTCAACTGCAGGCACCTTCTGGAGGTTCAGGTATAATAACTGGAGTTAATTACCCAGTTGAAAATAATTCTGCTTAGCCTGAACTGGGGATGTGGGGGCAAGTTTTAATTTTCAATTTAGCATGTATTAAAGCTTAATCAGTAAAGTTATAATGAGGGATTAGCTGAAAGTCCTTTGCAAAATGCAATGTTGCTCTGAAGGATTTGTGCCTACTCAAAATGTAGATTTCAGTGGTGCTTTGACTAAAGTACAGTCATGCATTATGCTTTTAGACATACTTTTACAAAGACTCCTTAATATAAATGTAAGCTGAACAACTTAAGTTGTCTTTCTGGTTTTGATAGAAATGTACCTTCTTAATGGAAATGTTTGGTTTGCCTTGTTCTGTCTATAGAAGGCAGAATAATAGAATATAGAGTTGGAGGGGTTTATCAATCTTTTTGAATATATTAAAATTTTAGTGGATGAGATTTCTCTTTTCACTGTGCATGGACTAAAGTATTGAGAATTTCTGGGGCTTGCTATGCCTCTCTTGTTGCCAGTCTGTGTTTTGTTTACAACAAAACACTTTTGCTGGCAGAAGATAAATACTGGGATGCGTGTCGATCAGGCAGACTGCTCAGCCATGATGTTCACTTGAGGATCTCCCTTGCCGAACTGATGTGAAGTGGTGGATAGCAGCATAAAATGGGGTAGTTCTCTTCCCTAATTAAATAATAATGAGGGGAGGCACTTAGGAGATGTTGCTCCTTTATTGCAGAGAGTTGGAATACAGACCAAAGCCCACATCATCCCATGTGTCAACGAAAAGAAGTTTTATTGAGTTGAAGGAAAATGTACTCATGACATTTTTTAATGCAACTGTCTTATCAAGACTGAGCCAAGGATGTGCAAGAAAAAGGGAGAAACATAGGGGAGATCAGTTTCCTTTGAAGGAGGAAATAATGTTAACAGAGCAGGTGATATTTTTCAGGAAGAAGAGGGCAGAATTGCCTAATATATTGTAACCTTAGCAAAAGAGAAGAAGGAAGCTAAACAAACCAAGGACTAACTTGGAAATCGGAGAATAGAAAAGGAGCTTCATGCACAGTTGACTATTCTCCTATTCTGTAGATGTGTAAGTTCAAGATCTGACAAATGGTAAGTTGGCTCAATAGCACACCACGGGTAGTAGGTCCTGTTGATTCTGCTGCATAAACAGGACCCAATGCTTGGATAACTAAGATTTCGTGCTTTCCAGGCAAAGGCCCAAAATGTCTTCATTGGGGAAGATGGAAATTTTGTGTAGCTCCATGCCATATATTAACATTTTTATTATTTCCACTGGCTGCAAAGTACTAAAACTCTGTTCAGCGCTGGTGGTGATTGTGGATAGGAACTGGTGGGACATTTCTAGAGACATAAGTACCCTGTAGGAGTCTTCTCTTGGATGAGTAACACCTTCCTGTTTTTTATATTGTGTGACAAGAAAGATACGCCACTTTTAAAGAGAGCTATATGAGTTTCTGGGCCATTCTGATTCATTCTGAGTCATTTTCCTACAGAATACAATACTACTGACTGACAGTCCAATTCTACCACATTGCCCTCAGCTCCTTGGACAAACGGCAAATGGCAAAATGATTAACCACATCCCAAACGGTTAAATTGCAACATCATTTAAGCATGCTTTAAAACAGTTATCTTGGCCTCTCCCCCTGTACTTACAAGTATAAAAAAAGAAGAATATTATTCAGCTTCTGGTCATGGGATCTTTGCACCAGGATGGTGGTTCCTTGTGGGAAAATATTTCAACCTTTAGGTCCACATTTGTCTTCTTCACAACCAACTGTTTGTATCTTACATGACGACAATCATTTTGTTAATTCCCTCCTGTTTGCTGTTGCAGTTGGCTGTATTGCAAGAAACAACAACGTTGTAGAGAGTGAAGAAATGACTTCTTACTGAATGAATGTAATTTATTGTTGGCTTGGGTGCTCAGAACTAGAAATATGGGCTGAAAGTTGGCAGAAACAGTTTTGTAGCCAAGAAATAGACTTGATTGGTTTTGTAGCTGGCTGGCAAGGAAGGGCCTTCGTATATGTTAGCACTTTGGGGGAAGAGAACAGAAGCTTGGGGATCTTTAAAAACATAGGATTTTTTACAATGGTCACTGAGTAAGGAATTTAATATTGGGGAAAATCTGCTTGAATTTGATGGTGTTGGAACACAGCCCTCAGAATGGCCTTTTCTAGCTCTGGTTTAGTACCTTAATCCTGCCCTGTTTATTGACTGCTAACAGCCATATTGACTCACAGGCCTCCCAAGTGGTGGAGACTGCTGGTTGAAGCCTGAAATTACTTGTGTTTCTCTGGTTATCCATATCCCTTTGCTTCCTGTATATGCTACCCTGCCTCTTGATTCATTTTATAGACTGGGCATAGTATCTAGGGGCTGGAGAAGACTCCTGCGAGTCCCTTGAACTGCACGGAGATCAAACCGGTATGTCCTAGAGGAGATGAACCCTGACTGCTTTTTAGAAGGCCAGATACTGAAGATGAAACTCAAATACTTTGGCCACCAAATGAGAAGGAAGGACTCCCTGGAGAAGAGCCTAATGCTGGGAACAATAGATGGCAAAAGAAGAAGGGGGCGGCAGAGGATGAGGTGGCTGGATGGAGTCACTGAAGCAGTTGGTGTGAGCTTGGATGGACTCTGGGGGATGGTGGAGGACAGGAGGGCCTGGAGGAATGTAGTCCATGGGGTCATGATGGGTTGGGCATGACTTTGCAGCAAAACAAAAAACAGTATCTAGGACCTAGCTGACTAGAGTTGCATTCTGTAAAAACTGTTGGACTTACTTTGGATTTTAATTTGTGACTCGATTTGATTCATGGTTCTTGGGTTGATTCACCATGCAGTGGGACAATGGGAATGCAAAAAATATACTTGTACATGGTAGCCCATTTACAATCCAGTTAATCATAGCATATTTGATTAATTGACTGATTGACTGACTGACTGACTGACTGATTTTTTAAAGTCAGTGGACAAGCAAGCTCAAATCAGAGTACCTAAGCTTGATTGAAAGCGACAAGAGAAGTTTTTTTAGGATTATCTCCAAAGCAAAATATCACTTCCACAGCACTTGCAAAAGCACTTGCTTCATACCTGTTCAGCACAAGTTTTTTCAGTATGACAAGTCCAAGACTTTTCCAAGAACAACAACTTGCTGATAACCTGGCAATCCCTTTTCATTCACTCCCAAATTTTCCTAATCTTTACTCACCGCAAGTAAAATATTGGTCTAATGCTTTTTTTACTGTTCAACTCCTGGCATTCAAAATAGGGTAATTTGGACTAGGTCCCTGTTCTTCAGTATTACAGGAAATAATCAAGATGCAGAAAAAACTTTGGATCGAAATGTAATGTTTCAAAATGTATTCTATGATATGCCCACATACTGAGTATATATTGTATAGAAACTACTGTATAATCTCCATACTTTAATACTGCAGGGTATATTCTTATTGGCTCAAAATAAACGCTTCTTCATGCTGAAAACCAGAAATAGGTTATAGTTTATTTTCTAAGATTTTTGAATTAAGGCCTCCCTGAGTGCATGCTGAAATGGTAAATGGCAATAGTTTCTATAGAGTTAGAATATTATATAATGACAATAAACTATGCATTAAAGACCTCTGTGAAGTTTGTATTTTCTGTTCAGTTTTTAAAATAGGCATTAAACAAGCAAGCAAAAAAGCTCCCACCCAACTTTTGTAGTTTGAAGGCAGAGTACATTGTGAGATAAAGGAATAGCCATCATCAGTTGTCCTGGGATGGTGAGAGCAGGTGTAACTTCCAGACGTTACATTGCTTTCCAGCTGAGAATGCAGATTATATTAGCATCTCTTTTCCTGCCTACCCTTCCTGATGTCAGAGACTTCTCTGAACAGATTGAGACTTCTCTATGATTGCACTTTGTAATGTAGAGCTGTGAGATTTGGACCATAAGGAAAACTGAGCTCTGAAGAATTGAATTCAGCACCTTTGAATTGTGGTGCTGGAGGAGACTCCTGAGTGTCCCTTGGACTGCGGGATCAAACCAGGCAGTCCTAGAGGAGATCAACCCTGACTGCTCTTTAGGAGGCCAGATACTGAAGATGAAACTCAAATGCTTTGGCCACCTAATGAGAAGGAAGGACTCGTTGGAGAAGAGCCTAATGCTGGGAACAATAGATGGCAAAATGAGAAGGGGACAGCAGAGGATGAGGTGGCTAGATGGGGTCACTGGGGTGGTGAATGAGGGCTTAGGTGGACTCTGGGAGATGGTGGAGGACAGGAGAGCCTGGAGAAAAGTTGTTCATGAGGTTGTGATGGGTCATACACGACTTTGCAACTAAACAGATGACTGCGCCTCCAATTCTTTGTCCCCAACTACCTTGTAACCAGTACTCACTCAGGTGCCTTAAGAATAGTTTGGTCTTTGAGGACTCTCAAAACTCTTCGTTGCATTTTCTGTAATGGACTAACCCAGCTGCTTGTCTGGAAGGCAGCAGCAACGGCAAACCTTCAAAGGCGCCACTGTTGGACTCCAAAGGTCTCCCTGTGACCGTAAGTACCTGCTCAGAAGCTCCTTTTGTCCCTTCATTGTCCCGAGTCTGCTCTCCACAATAACAGCCTCCGATAACAGCAGCATTATTTTGTGCGTGGCAGTGATGTGACACATTGTTTTCCATGGGCACATTTCTATTTCGTAAGTCTATTCGTTCCAATGAATGGATGCCAATTGCCAATATAACATTAGGCAAGCTTGACAGTCTCAAAGTTGTAATTAATGTTTTTTCAGGTGCTCGGTTGTAGCCTCACAATATGGAACAATCTTCCTGATGATGCCACCTGGTGTCAACGTGGTTATCTTTTCCGTGCCAGCATTTGCCAGCCCATAATGGGGCTTTAATCAGGTGCTGCATGCTTCTTGCTGTTGGTTGCTTAAAAGGTGTGTGTGCGTGTGTGTGTCTATAATGTATTTTGAAAATTTTAATCTTTGTAACCCATGCCAAGGGCTTTGGCTATTGGATAGTATAGAAATGTAGTGAATGAAATAATTATTCCTAGCAAGCATTTACAAAAACATACATATTTGAAGTACTTATGACTCAGAGTGAAAATGAACTACTAGGTAATAACAGCAAAACTGAAAGTACTCCAGAAACCTTAATGGAACAGAGTTAACTCTGTTGAAATACACGAGCCGTTGTTAGCATATTAGGCAGGGCTGTGAAAATTAATTGGTAAGTCAACATCCTTACTATCTTTTTGCCCTTAAATTTAAATAATGGAATAGAAGAACATGCTAGAATATTAAATTTTACAGGTATTCTGGTAAATATTCCAAGAAAAATTCCTACATAATTTAGTTTTTAAAGCATATTAAGTATGGTTTAATTCACCCCCTCCCCCCGCAAAATACATACATACACACACACACACACACACACACACACACTTCAGGTCAAATGCTTGTGTTGAAAATTAACACTGTTTTTTAAAGTTTTATTAATAAATACAAGTAAAGTCTGCATGCTAAATTTTTGTCTCTAGACCATCAGAAATATAGCACTCGCAAATGCCTTTAATATCCCTCTATAAGGACCTCAAAAGCTGTCACGAAGAGTAAGGTCAAGATCTCTCCTTGCTGATGCCACAGTGCAGGACGTCAATAATCAATTCAAGTTGCAGCAACCCAGATCCAGGCTGGACATCAGGAAGAGCTTCCTCACTGTCAGGGCAACACAACAGTGGAACCAGCTGCCTAGAGAGGTGGTGGGCTCTGCCACCCTCGAGACATTCAAGGTGAAACTGGGCAGCTGTCTGAGTGGGATGGTGTAATGTGGTGTCCTGCAACAGCATGGAGTTGGACCCGATGACCTTCATGACCCCTTCCAACACTACTATTCTCTGATTCTATGATCCAGTGTGTTTTTTGCATTGGAAAACATTCCAGTGCAAACTGTTGTGGACAACCCATATCCCTGGGGCCATGGCTGGACAGGAAGGGGCTGTGTCTAGGGCACAATGCCAGACTAGTGGGATAGGAGGGGAGGGGTTGTTCTTATTCTACACCCCTTAGTGAAGCCTTTCCCAACTGGGTGCTATCTGACTCCCAAGATTTCCCTAGCCTGAGAAGGGAGCTCAATTTCTCTGAGGCTTCTGGAGACATTGTTTGGGTTACTAAATAGACCATGAAGTAGAACATGTGGATGGGGACGAAGAACCCGGTCATGTGTTTTTGGCGTATGCCATGACTACAAGCCAGTTTTTATAACAGGATATAAAACTTGTTAACCCTTTTGACAGTGGAGTCTGAGCTCAAATTCCAAGGAACTTTTTTTTTCTTTTCATGGCATGCTTGCTTAAGGTGGCACCAATCTAAAAGGTGTACTAGTAAAGAAGACAACGATGTTCACCTGCTCCTGGATAAGTGCTTTTTATAAAAATCTTAGTTATAGCAGAATCTTCTTTAGATCAGCAAAGGATGAAGCAGGCCCTGTTAAAACATATGCTACATAATTTTCAATATAACAGCTTCATATTATATGTGATTAACTATACCTATGCTTGAAAAACAGACATGCTTATATTTTGTCTTTTTAACTGTGCTAAAATAACTTGATATTATTGTGCACAATTTATTTTATGCTTCAGGCTCACTAAGCCATATTAAAACTTTTGTGTGACAAAAAGCATGGCTACTTTAGCATGTAAATGAGTAAGGGAATCAGATGAATTAATCAGCAATTGGTTAATAGTGCTTTCTTGTGAATTGATTTCTGTGCATATGTTTCCTGACTGTGAGAGCAGTATGATAATGGGACCCATGACCCAGGGAGGCGGTGGGCTCTCCCATACTAGAAGCATTCAGGATGAAGCTGGACAGCCATCGGAGAGGGAGGGTTTAACATGGGGTCCTGCAGGGAGCAGGGGTCTGGGTCTGACGGCCTCCTGGCCCTTTCCTACTCTGCAGTCCCATGATCCTATGATTCTATGATTCTGCTGTGTTTCAGGCCTTTTTGGTCTTAGATGACCAACTGATGGTCTCAGGCCTTTTTGGCCTTAGATGAAGGTACGATGGCAGAACAACAGTAAGAAACAAGAGCTATTTTTAAAATACCAGCAATATGAACATTTAAAGGGGGGAAGTTAGCCCGAAGATTGCTATTTTTAACAGCCCAGATAAATGAACTGGGAGATTGGCATAGAAACGGGGTTTCTGTACAAACATACAGAGGCCTGCCTCCAGGAAACTAAACAAGTCAGAAGGCAAACTTCTATATTTGAATTGCTATCCTGGAGCAGTCATAGAACACCTGGGGCTATTGAATCTCCATAATTGCTTTGAAGTGTCATTTCATTATTGAATGGACTCTGGGCCTTTGTAATTCTTTTGAAGATCTGATGCAGCAAGGGCTGGTGTTTTCCTCATCATCTCTACAGAAACTACTTGTCGGAGGGTCTAACGCTGCTAACTCTATGCATGTCTTTTCAATAGGGCTTACTGCTGAATTCAGTGGCGCTTACTCCTGCAATGATGTTGGTAGGATTGCAGACTCAAACCCACGTCGGAAAGTGCTGCAAGGTTATACCATGTGTTTCTTCCAAGGAAAATGTAGACCAGCTACTCACGGCTCCAGTCTAGCTCTCCCATCTCCTCCTGTGTGCCATCCCTACATTAGTAGCCATCCCTACATCTTGTAAGCCGCCCCGAGGCTTCGGCGAATGGGGCGGCATAAAAATGTTTTAATAAATAAATAAATAAAATAGTACTCTGACTGCACTGAAATCGATTTGATGCTGAGTTGTTCTAGGATTCAAGAAAGGTGCTGGTTGGACTTCAATAGCAACTATATATAAGCCAAACGTACGGGCCAAACAAGCCATGGTTAGCCAAGGCTGCACAGGGCACGTGAGAGCACTCTCTTCTGAGTGTCCCTCTCTTCCATCTTCTTTCCATACCAGCAAACAGCCTATGGGTGCCCTAAACTGAAGTCATAATTTATGCATGCACATACATGTTTATTTCATTTCTGTACTGCCTGTTGCTGAAGCTCTGTGGGTAGTGTACAACAAAGCAATGTACAAACCTAATTGTTGTTCTTCCACCAATCCAGGTACTGCTAGGGGAGAAACAACCCATGTTTTGAAAACAACAATATTGTGGCAACATCCAAGGAAGGGAGCTCCTGCGTAGCATGGTAGTTCAGAAAGGAAGTCAGAGTTACACACAGGTGTGGCGTAGTGGGAACTGCTCCACACCATATTTTCCACACACATTGGAGCCAGGTTATTGGAGTGACTCTCCAAATTTTCCATCATATGCATGAAGGTGCACTGAGTTCCCTTGGCTTGTCAAAATGTGGAAAAGCAGGAACTAGTTCTTGTGCTTTTCCCATGCTGCACTTTCTCTTCCTACTTCCTGGCAAGAAAGAGAACCTCTATTACAATTTTAAGAAGCGAATCATAATTCTTTTTTTTTATTATTGCTTTGTTTCTTTCACTTCTATACCACCCAACCCCAAACTTGCAGCTCTTTGGGCAGACCTCTGCTTTTTTTCCTGATTTTTTCCACTGTTTTTTTCCACTGTTTTTCCTGGAGGTGGGGCTTGCCTGGTGGAGGTGTGCTGGAGGGAGACAAGACTAAGCAGGGCATCTTCACTTCTTTTCTCTTTCACCTTCTCCCATCCCTGCCCACGCTGCATCCTTCTCTCAGACTTTCCTGAGAGTCTCTGAGGCCACTTTTGCAATCTCATAATTCAATCAGTTTATTCCTTTCCTTACCAAGGTGCAGGGAGAAGAAGAGGGGAGGGACTGAATGCTGGAGTCTCCTTTCTGAGATCATAGCAGTGTCCACAGTGTCAGAAGAAGAACTCCAAAGCATTCTGAGGTCCATGGCACACTCTCCAGCAATAACAGGACTGACCTCCTGGAGAAATCAGCAAAGGAGCAATTCTACTTTCAAAAGGAAACACAGTGTTGACCACTTTAGCAGCTCAGTCAAGCGGATTACTCTGCAGAGTTAACACTGATCCAAGCTTAAAGTGCGTTTCATGAATGTGTATAGGGTTCCACTCCACCACAGATATCCTTGGAAAGGAAGCGACTTTCATTTATAGAGGGTAGATGTGGATTTCCTGATCTCTCTTTGTGTCATCAGGCCCATTGGTTGACTTGTGTTAAAATTTGGTCTTTTCTGCTCAGATTAGATGTTTCCCACTGATCAGTTTGGAGCCCTTAAATCGACTGAGCTGGGTCCTCAACATGCTAAAACAAATAGGGTGCCTCCTGAAGTTGCAACAGGAAGAGAGGGCTGGCACTGGCATACACTTTCATGTCAACTACAGTCTGGCAACACCGACTCTACAGGGAAACACAAACTGAAAGATTGCAAAGAAAATATTCATTTGGCAGACTTGGACAGGCAGAGTGAACTTACCCATGCACCAGCTTGTAGGTCCCCATGATAACTCTGATTTGCATGCTAAGCATTCTTGGTCAGTCATGGCTGAATGGCAATATTTGCAGCTGAAACAGAATCTATATTCATCCTTGCAGAGTTTATAGCTTCAAAGACATGTCATTATTGGAAATACTGATTGACTTAACAGTCCACAATCCATGTTTGCAAATATCTATCACTGGTAAACAAATATGACACAGAGGGTCTTAAGCAAGAATTGGCCCATGCTTCTGTGCTCCCTGTTTTGCCCAGTCAATGGAATTCTTTGTTGGCATCTACTTTAGAAGGGGTAAAAGATCTTAGGGTAGGCTCAATTTAGTAAAAACTGATATTTGAAGTATATTGGACCCCACAATGTCTTTTTCAATAAGGGTTTCTCTAAATTAATTTATTTATATATCGATTTATATCCTGACTTTTTCCTTCAAAGGGCTCAAGGCAGCTTACATCATTCTCCTCCTGCATCTTATCCCCACAACAACCCTGTGAGGTAGGCTGGGCTGCGAGTCTGTGACTGGCCCAAAGTCACCCAGTTGGCTCCATGGCCGAGCGGGGACTCAAACCCGGATTGTCTGAGTCCCAGTCCCATGCTCTTCACCACTACGCCACACTGGGTCCACTAAATTGGCTCATGGTTGGAGGAGCAGTAGAGCTAATGATTACTCATATATTCTGGCTGTGCTAAATGGTTGCTTTCTTTTGGGTGCAGGTAATAACTTGGATAAACTTTGTGATGGAAAGTACTGATATTTACAGATACACGTGTGCTTCTTAACTATACACCCATCTCTTGGAACCTGGAGCAAGTTCAATATAGATGGGTGCTCCATTCTCCTTTAGCTAAAAATATAATACTACAATTTTGAAAGGACAAATGGCTACTTGCAAAAACAAAATGGATGGGAAGACTTGATGCCGCTTTTGGGAGGTTTTTATTTTCACATGTATTTTACAAGTGGATAAATACATGGATGACTGGGCTGGCTTTGTTAAACTTTATGGATAATTATGTCTAATAATAATATATTTGGCTAAATATAAAATATGTAGAGGTACATAGCATATGTGCATTCATTGTAATAGATCAGGAATGGAAACAGCTACCTAGAGAGGTGGGAGGCTCTCCCACACTAGAGACATTCAAGATGAAACTGGGCCGCCATCTGAGTGGGATGGTGTGACTTGGTGTCCTGCAACAGCAGGGGGTGGACCTGATAGCCTTCATGGCCCCTACAAACACTACTATTATATGATTCTATAATTTAATCAAATTTTATGTAAGATAATAGCAATGCTTAATTTTTTCCCTTTTTATACTTTGGTTTTGATTTTGAAACTCGTGTATTTGCTTCACTGGCATGTAGACTAAGTCCAGGTTCTTCTGTTAATATTCTTGTGCATGACCAGTGTTCCCATGGATGAGGTGGTGTGAGAACAAAAGCAACATAGCCTTATTTTTCCTTCTATATTTCTCTGTTGTTGCATTTAGTTCAGCTCTTCTGAAACTCTTTCACCTCTCAGGGCTCAGCTTGGAGGTAGCTTTGGAAGGTTACTCTGAGTCCTTTGTCCATAGAACCACTGTGGAATGGCATACCACAGGGGGCTACACTCAGTGGCCTTCATGGCCCCTTCCAACTCTTCTCTTCTATGATTCTACTTATGTCAAGGGTAGAGTTTTCTGTTTCTTGACTCTAGAAAGAAATGGTCCATCACAGCTGTTTGTAAGTGATGCGTCTTGCTGGAGTTTGGAACATGCGGACTATCCCGTGCAAACCTGCAGTGCTTTGGACCAGAGCTGCCTCTTCCATGAGGAAAAAAGAAACATCAGGTAAATCGGCATGCAGAAAGGTTATCACATTACAGCCGTATCAGCTGTGTCTTTTTAAATAAGGAATATCTTCACTATCTCATTAAAGTTTTGTCTGATCCCTGAATAGCTTTTTATTGACTCAGACAGTCTTTTCTACTTTCCTAGCATGAAATTACAATAAAAAAATTGAAACCTACAGATGTCTAAATGTCCTTGAAATGAGAAACCAAAAAAACCCCACTCAGCTTGCAACACGAATGTCTATCACTCATCAGAGAAAGATGATTTGACTTTGTATTCATTCGACATTCTCTGGAATGATCTTCAATTAAGCAGACATTTTAATTGATTTCAAACTTTCACAAAGATAAGGTTTTAATCTTCCATGATGATTTTTTTTGTATTCCGCCTAATGTTTGTCATCATGCTGTTTGGAGCTTGCCCGTTCAAAGAAGCAAGGCAAGGGCTGAGGTTGGAAGCTTCCTGTTGTAACAGCTCTTTCAGATTGAAGGGATGCAATGCTTGCTCTTTCAGTAAATGGAATTGCTTGTGGACATCAATTGCTTCCTAATTAATTTATTAAACCACTACAGCAATATTCATCTTTCCAGTGCTTAAAGAACCATCAAGTGAGAACCTCTGGGATATAAGTGCCATTCCTGCATTTCCATTTTGCTTTTGCTTTGAAAATTCTTACCTCTTTTGAGGGAGAGAACCTCAGAATTGCATTAAGGTAGATTCTCTCACTGCATATAAATAGATGGCTAACTCTGCTAGACACTGAATGGCTGGGTGGAAGGTGGAAGATATTCGCAATGGAACAGTAGGAGTTTTATAGCAAGAACATTATAAAAAATCATTCAAGGGAAGGCAAAGTTAGCAAGGAAAGTATCCCTCCCCTTCTGAACTTTGACATTGCAAAGTGCTATAGCCCATGGTGGGAGGGTTGGAATATATCCGTGCTATAGAATATGGACTTCCCAAATGATGGCTGACTGGAGGGAGAGGTTGATACAGTACTTGTTATGTGTGACCATTTTTTGTAGCTGAGATGGAGATCTGGAAGGAAGTTCAGAGACAAGCAGGAAGCCTGTGCATCAACAGTTTTCTATACCTATGTTCAGATGAATTTATTTATCTATATTACAGGTATGGGGACCAAGCCATGTGCCCCAGCGAACAGCTGATTTTCCTGTAAAAGATTCAAAGCCTAAACTTCATGATAGGCTATGCATTTTACAGCACAATAACCTAATGTTCTTTAACTAATGCCCAACTGTGTCAAAAGACCTAAAGCAGTGATGGTCATTTTAGGTTGCATTCTGAGGTTTTAGCTAGAACATCTCAGATGTGATATTGTCATGGTCAAAAACTGCCAGGTCCTTATCCTCAGAGGATCCTGACCCCTCATCCACAAAAGGAAAGGCTTCTTCACTGATAGTTCAGGCAGAAGATGTGTTAATGGAAAGCAAACTTGGGGCTTACATCTCCTTACAACCTGGTTCCTTAAAAGACTGCCCTCCTACATCCCGGGAAAGTTGCTTCTCCATCCCTGGATGCTGAGACTCTAGCCATGAAGCATGACCCAGCCACTCCTGCCTCCCGGGAAACCTTGTCCAGGACCATGGTGCCAACCTGATCTGCAGTAGACGTCCTGTGACGCAGACCTTCCCACTGCGAAGCAGATGTCTCCATCATTAGGCCACTGGCTAAACAAAGGCGGTTTAGGAGTCACAGGATCCTTGTCGAGTGGCTGATGGGCAGCTGGAAACAGGGTTTTAAGGACAATAAACACAAGGGGTTCGGATAAAATGACTTTTGGATTAACTGGTAGAACAAAAAGTCAGTTGAATTCTGTATTTTATGCAATTTTCCTGAAGTAATATCTGAAACAATATGACTCAAGTCACAAAACTCTCTATTTTCCCTTAAAGTTCTGTCCAATAGAATATTCTGAAAGATAAGACAGTGTGTTAAGTATGTTAGGTTGAACAGAAACAGAATAACTGAAAATATGTGTTTGAGACACTCATTTCCTAGGTCATTGTTTTATTAGATAACTAAAGTACTCTGATTTGCTAAAATTTGATTTCAGAATGGCAGATCTATCAGAGAGCCTTTCCATTTCTTACTTAGGACTTCTGTACCCAAGACATTTATTGGTACTCATGATCCTTTGTCCATGGAAATTGGGTGGGGCCTTTTCATGAAACTGTTACCCGCAAGAGCCTCTTGAACATTTTTTTCAGCCTTCACAGCAGGGCTTGTTTGTCCTTTTTTCTTGAGTGAGGAAGGTCTGGTACTAAATTTTAAACCACAGCATTGGTTGTGAGAAGCCACCATTCATCCACCATCTTGCAGTTGGTTAATAGAATGTCTAGAGATCCAGATAAATTCAAACCCAGGGAGTGGGGTGGGATGCATGTGAAGGATGCATCTTTCCTCCTGCAATGAAAACAGAAGGCACTTCAAGTAAAGCAGTAATTTAAATACACCATGCAGAGAAGCCTTCTAACCAAACATTTTCGTCACTGCAGCTCCATTTATTTGTTTGTTTAAAAACCTTAATGACCCTTGTTCATTTCTTTCCCATTGATTTTATGTTATTCTGGTGGTAACCACAGATGGCAGACAGTAATCCAAGGCCTGATTGCAGAAGAGGCTGCTAGATGATTTTGGAAAGCCTCACTCACTGGGCAGGCACAGTGAAGTCACAAGATCTGTTTCTATCAACCTGGTCTCAAACAATGCTGTGGAAAAAGCCCAAGATCACATAAAGAATTAGATTGTAAAGCATGTGTCTGCCAGATCAGTCAAGCTTTAAAAGATCCTTGGGAAGCAGATAATACATACGATAAAATGAATTGCTGTTTGGATTAATGAAACCAGGGATTAAATTTGGAGCGCTGACAAAATAAATTCCAGTGTGGGTCATGTCATTTCAAGAGCAATTTGAAGAAAAGACCTAAAGGCTGAAGGGAATTTTTATGACAGCTCTTGTGAGGCACAGAACTGAATGCAGCCTACCATAACTGCTGTCCTGAGTTTTGCTGCTCACCTGGAATGTTTTTAAAAAAATAAAAGTCAAGTGCACCTAGCAGGCTTTCCCATATAGCAGGTGGACAGTGTTCAGTTGATGGGTTACAGATTGTGCTGCCTGGTTCTAGGAGTGCTGCATTCCAAATTATTCGTAGATCCCAGGAATTCAAGGTTCTGATAAACAATATTATTTTCCTCTCAATAGCTTTCTCAGTGCATAAGTCATAAATCCTAAAACAGCCATTGGGCAATAAGAATAATTCTGCAGGACTCCATCTTCTTCCAGTCCCCATTGCTTTGGAGACTGCTGAATTCTTTAGGTCACCTCACTGCCACACAGAATTTACTCATCCAATCATGTCTGGGTAAAACGGGCACCCTTTCTCTCCTTTTCCATCGACTGGTTTATAAATGCCCCACTTCCTTCTCTTGCTGTTAGTGTTTCTTCCCATGGCTTCTTTCACACACAAGGAGTTGTGACTGTATTCCGACTCAAACACTTTTAATGTCTCCAATTATTTTGCCTTTCTGGCTATCTTTTCTCCTGCCCACATTTATCTAGTTTTCTTCCTTCCATCTTTCTTTACTAGGGCAATTTGCCCTTCATCTTTGTCTTGATTCTAAGCTTCTGTTGACTCAGAGGAGCTCTCTTGTTTTGTCTGCTGTCTCCTTCCCCCCATGTGCACCCAACGCCACGTGCCAAAAAGAACTCAATCCAGTAGATGGCATGGCAGGAAAGATGGTGGAAAGGAGGATGCTTGAGGTGGAAGACACACATCTTAACCTGTGCAGAGGGAGGTGGGTGAGAGTGGGAAAGGATGCTGTGTACTTGGCTGCTGCTGCTGCTTTCCACCAATTACACATCCAAACAAGCAGATTGCATGAAGCTCCCAGTGCCAGAAGGCATATTTGCATCTGATTCTTTAAAGGCACTTGCATAGATGTGGATTCCTGATGCAAAATCAGCATCCCATGTAAACTGTGGGAGCTGGATTAGGACCAAACTGGGTACTGAGTCCTAGTGTTCCAACTGGACGCCTCACAACAGGACCTGGCTACCCGACTCCCTGTGGACCTTCTGCGCATGTGTATATGTGAGGCCAAACTACAGACATGGAGTATTCCAAGGACCACTTGGTCTTCCGTCTGGGCCATGCTGTACACATTGCTTATCTCTGTGTGGTTTTTCCTCATTTTATTGCTTCTTTTGCTCTCTCTCTAGTAGGATGTTTTTGTTCTGTTCTGTTTTATAAAATAAATACAATAACAATAAACTACAATAGTTGGGCTTATGCCCTGGTGGGTAGAGCTGCATCCAAAGTTATGGGGTCTGTGACATTTCACCTCGGATAATTTTATTTTTAAACTCTTCACGTTTTTCTGCTCTTGCCACTGCCATCTTGGAATTGTTCCCGATGGAATGGGAGTTGTGTCTCTCTGGAGCATTATGGGAAAAAGAGATGGCAGCTCCCAGATGTTTTAGACAGTGGTTGCATGATTTTGTTTTGTAATGGACATTTTTTTCTCCAACAAAAGCAAGAAAGCTGGGATACTGAAGCCTAATTCAACCCATTGTGGGGACTTACCTACTATGGGATGCAGAGCTTTTTAATGGGCTTGGGAACAGCACCTCTATGCATAATAGCAATGAACATTAAAACACAATGCTAATTCGGTTATGCAGCATTTCCCAAACTGGTGATTAACTAAAGCACACTGTTTTCTGAATTATAGTTAAAGAAGCACATCATCACACCCCAAAGACTGACTTTTAGAGAATATGAGCAAAGCATGCTGCCAACCTAGTAATTAGATCAATTGGCTGAATTGACTGCACTAAGCAGAACAACAAAAGCCTAGCAGTGAGGATTGGTAAATCTTTTCATTGTTTCTAAACAAGAGCCATATTTTGAATTGAATGGATTAGTAGCTTCTCCAACTGCTTTTTCCAGAGGTAAAGTCTCTTGCGCCTCTTTTTCTCAGTGGGAAAGGTTCTTTTCTCGATAGAAGTCCACACACCCCTCTTAGCTAGATCAGCTGGTGCAAAATACAGGAATGGTATTATGGAACTCTGGTCAATTTCACATGTGTTCACCCATAATTCAGTTTCACCCTGTTTCAACAGTCATGTCCCATTGCAAAAATTGCATTTCTAAACACAGGTATGATCATATTCTCCTCTGGGTGTTTATTAGTTTGAAAGCAGATGGCGCCTGGCAATGGCTCAGCAGTTCTTGACAGTGATTGCCCTGTCGCTGAATCTCAACCTCTGTGTGGCTGAGAAAAAACAACATCTTACACTTCTTCTTCATATTAGGAGAGCCAAGGAAACAGCAGCATGTTCACCACTGTTGTGCCTTGCTTCTGTGCCAGCATCTTCAACGGCGGAGGGGCAGGACACCCAGCAAGTAATTTGCAATTTGATATTTCCTTGAAGGCCCCCTCCTGCTGCAAAGAATTCAGGTGGGTGTACAAAGGAGAAGATTGCTGCTCCTTTTACTTCGATGTGCATGCAGAGGATAGCTGGCATTTGCATTCTCTTCTGAGACAATTTCGAAGCCAAACATGGAAATTTTTGAGGCTGTACTTTCAATTATTCAGTAGGTTTCCTAAAATCCAAGCTGAATGATCATCTCAAAAAGATAAGAATGCTCATTGCTTCAGAAAGAGAAATCTCTGCTACATGATGGCGAAAGAAAACTTTCCTATTTAGAATAAGATATAATATTACATTTTTCAGTATTTGTGTATCCATAGAATTATATCAATAATGTGAGCTCAATTCCATGGAAATGTAAACTCCAATATTCACAGAATGAATGTCCTAGGAGTAAGCGAGCTATTTTAAAGAAATTCAGTGGGGGAGAATATATATTCAGAAGCATTCGCAGAAAGTTTATATTCCTTCTATATTGCTCTATTTATTTTTTAACCCTTGCTTGAAAAAACTATTTTGATCCAATATTTGGAGGGGGGCGGGGGGAGAAGACTTCCAATTAAGAAATAGGTGGTGGTGTTTTAAAATGAAATGCATGTAGCAAGTGTTATTTGAATCTTTAAAATATAGATGGAATGGTTTACACAAACTTTATTTATGATGCTTTCACACACATTATCCATGGACAGTATTAGAGGTACATAATAAGGTGTTGAATCCAGTGGTGGAAGCACTTTATTAACAGAACTAGGAGGCAGTGATTCTCCTTAGTGCCTTCAACTCCCTCAAAATCTACTCCAGAGGACTGGGAATCCCCCCAGAGTAGATTTTTCAGGAAACACAGGAGAAAAGGTAAGGAGAAATGAGGGGGAATACATGAAGGAAGTTGCATTGTTTTGAGAGTTCCTTGTCCAAAGCACCTTGTCTTGGCAAAACCGTCTCACTGCTGTTTTAACATCAGGCATGAAAAATATGAAATCACAGCTGGGGTGGGAAGGAATGTTATTGATGTCTCGCAGAGGAAATAAACTTGACCTTCTAAACATTATTAAGTCCAGAGTTTACATTTCCTTGCTGGATGTGTGTTTTAGAAGTAAGCCCATATCTCCGTAGAATCTAGCTTGGTTTTGAGGATCTCGTTTCCTTTTCAGGGAATCAAAGTTCCCCCCTCATTGAAGAAAGCAAGGAATATAAGTATGCTTCTAATTAAATGTTACTATTTCTCTGTTAGATAGTTATTTTCTAAAATAGGGTTGCATTAACAAAGCAGGGGTGGAAGATTTGCAGGTATTTCTCAACTTGTGGTAGGAAATTCCTGCAAAAAGTGGACGCAAACAGTCTCAGCATTTGGCCTAGTGAATTCAGTTAGAGTACAAAGGTCTGTGGAGACTAAATGTTGACTAACACTCAACACAACGGAGGTGCAGACTCCTCTAGCACAGAACAAACACCAAAAAAGGAAGAAGTATCACAATGTGACTCTGCCAATAGCCTTTGGAAGCTCTCCAACTTCGTGCCACTGTCACTCCATGCCTTTTTCTCTGGTACCACAAGGTTTGATGACTTGTCATAACACATTC